>NC_056732.1:1509396108-1509411124 GCF_019279795.1 Protopterus annectens | reverse complement strand
AGGTGGCTGTCCGAGGATGGACCCCTGGGGAATGCCACTGGGTGTTGGTAAGAAGTAGAAGGTAGAGTTCTTCCATCTGACAGCTTGAGATCTGTCTGATAGGTAACTGGAGAACCAGGATAGAGTATTAGGGGAGAGATTAAGGTTGGCGAGATGAAAGAGAAGGTGTTTGTGGGAGATGGTGTCAAAAGCTTTAGAGAGATCTAGGAGTACTGTGGATACTAGTAGTCCAGAATCTCTGGCTCGATTGACTGTTTCTAGGAAGGATAGTAGGGCAGTTATGGTGCTGTGGCCAGGGTGGAAGCCATGTTGGGTGGGTGTTAGGAGTTGATTCTGGGTTAAGAAAGGCATAAGTTGGTGGTGGACACATTTTTCTAGAATTTTGGATATTGGAGAGAGTAGGGCAATTGGGCGGAAATTGGAAATATTGGTGTTTTTGCCTCCTTTGTGAAGAGGAGGAATGTAGGCTGAGTGCCAGAGTTTGGGTACATATGACTCTTTTAAGGATCTATTTATTAGGATACTGATTGGGAGAGCAATACCATCAGCAGCACATTTGAGGAAGGAGGAGGGTATGTTGTCAGGGGCATTGGAGCATGGCTTTAGTTTGGATATGAGCCTTTTATAATAATGGTTGAAACTGGTTTGAACTGGAAATTAAGGGGACAGTTATTAGGGTTGTTGGGTGTTGAAGCATGAGAGTTGTGTGGATTGTTGTTTGGGAAGTTTTGGTTAGGTTAGCTATGGATTCTGTAAAGAATGAGTTGAAATGTGAGCTCAGTTCGATGTCAGTTATACTTGTGTCAGGGCAGGGATTATTCCTGGACCCTGGATGGAAAAGGGAATTAACTGATTTCCAGAATTGTTTTGGGTTCTTATTATTGTTGGACTGAAGCTTATTGTAGTAGTTTTTTTGTCCATGGTGATTAGATTGTTTACATGGTTGCAGAGTTGGGTGTATTGGAGCAAGGTAGTAGGCATTTTATTTTTCTTGTAAAGCTTCCAGGATTTGTCCCTGTGGTGCATGATTTGTTTTGTTTCTTTGGACAGCCAAGGAGCAGAATTAGTTTTGACTCGTTTGTCTCTTAGAGGGGCTAGGGAGTTAAGAGTATTTAGGAAGACAGAGTTGAAATGTTCTACAGCTTTGTCAAGGGGAAGAGTATTTAGGATTTGCCAATTCATTTGTTTAAAAATGTTCGAGAAAGTTGTGGGGTTGAAGTTGCTAAGATTACGAGTGGGAATGTAATGGTGTTGATATTGGGTGGAGTTAGCTGAGCGATGAATGAAAGCAGGGAGATGGTCACTAAAGGTGTCTGGGATAGTGGAAGTGAATTATTTTTGTTTGATGGGAGACTAGGATCCAGTCTGTGGTGGATCCGGGGGGGGGGGGGGTGAAATTTGTTAGGACGGGTGGTTGAGTGGATTACTTGGGTGAAGTTGTAGAGGTTAATGGATAGGGAGGGAGAAGGAGTGTTGATTTTATTCCAATCAATATTAACGTCGCCTAGAATGTAAGTTTCATATTTTATTTCAGTTGAGGCCCAATAAAGAATATTTTCAAGGGTAGAGGTGTTGTCGCCTGGGGAGATATATAGGGAAATAATGCAGATATTCTTATGTTTATTCAATCGTAGGAGACTTGCTATTAGTTCAGTATTTTTGAATTGTGGAGTTGGGATTTGAAGAGGGATTAAGGAAAGAATGTTAGAGTAGATTAGAGCAGAGCCGCCACCTTTTTTATTTAATCGGTCATTTCTGTGGGTATGGAAACCAGGAGGTAAGATTTCAGAGTCCTCGATATGGGGTTTTAGCCAGGTTTCGGAGATGGCTAAAATGTCAGGTTGGTTGTGGTTAATCCAAGCTTGTACTTGGTGGGTGTACTTTGTTGTTACGGCTCTGGGCATTGATAGAGAAGAACTTAAGAGTGTTGTGAGAGAAGGCAGAGGAAGAAGGGGAGGGGGGAAAGGGTTATATGTAGTTAGTGGGAGAAGTAGGGGGTGGGGGAAGGAGTTGTTTGTAGTGAGACAAGGGCCGGGGTTGGGATGGATATCTCCAGATAAGGCTAGGACATTACAGGAAATAACTTTTAGCCTTTTAGGTTTGTATAATAGGAAGCTGTTGGGGCTAGCAGTGGTTTATGAGTAAAAGTTTTTGTTGTGGTGGAGAAGTGTTTGGGATAGAATAGGTACAGTAGGTTAGGTGGAATAAGAGAAGAGGATATAGAGTGGAAGTGAGTGCATAAAAGTGGTTGCAGGTGAGTGTAAGGGATAGCTTGAGTAGAAGGTAGGCATGGGGGTGCTTTGGAAGAGTAAGAAGTAGCATAATAAAGAGGAATTAGTAGTACAAGAAGAGAGCAAGGGATCCGGGGAGGGCATGTTTAGAATGGGCGGTATTGAATGGAGTATTATAGTGGAAGTGAACTGGCTTATTGAGGAGGAGAGGTATGGAAGTAGATGGGGTTATATTAATTTACAAGGAGGAGAGGAAGAGACTAAGAGTAGAGAGGGGTATGGGATAGTGGAGTGGGAGGAGTAAGAGTGGGAGGGGTAATAAGGAGACGATTACGATTAGTTAATTGATATGGGTGGGAGGAGTATGGGAAGAATAAATGTAGAGGTGCTGGGGCGGGTGTGATTTGGGAGCAGGGTAGGGGAGCGGAGTGAGCGGGTAGAGACAAATGAAGGGAATAGTTCAAGAAGAGCAATCAGTAAGAAAGCAGACTACTGAAGGTAAGTCAAAGGTAGGTACGTAAAGAGGTGAGGGAGCCAGGAGGTACAGTTGTAGGAGGACAGTTGGATGGTTGTAGTAGAAAAACTAAGAGGAAGAAAGAGGTTATGTCACAATTAAATGTTGGGGCCAGAGGAATGAAAATAATTATACTATAAGCTGTGGGATAGGCATATAAGGTAGGGCAGGATACTGGTGCCACCTATGGACAGATATTGTATTGCAGCAGAGGTTCCTTCAAGGAGAAGGCTAGGCAGAGAATTGGGAAGGCAATATATTCAGCTAAGGGGAAAGAATAGAGATGAGAAAGGAATACTGGTTACCATATAGAGGGTAGGGGGGAGTGAGGCTGCTGGCTGTCCCAGCTGGGAAGCGTTCTTTAAACCACCTGGAAGTGTGAAGGTTACTAACGTATTCTTTTATTGCCAGGCTTGGTTAATAACATACTTTCTTGCTTCCTTTTCAGTGAGGGTACAGGGATATGAAGGCAGTAGGATGAGACGGCAGGTAGCTTGAAAGGGTCCTTGGTCGTCCGGTAGGCAGGTATTTAATGTCCTGGTTCAGGAGTAGCAAGTTGGGAAGCTGGGAACTTTTTAGGAGAGAGAGAAAAATGTATAGGCAAGAAATTAACAAGCAGCCCTTAGTAAAAAGTACAGGCAAAATATCCTAGGCAGTTGAAGTAAAACATAATTTTTGTAACTCAGCAGACATAGATACCATGGAATAACAATTGCAAGTTAGATATACATTTTGTCTAAGTTAGTTAGGTGCATGTATTTAAACAGAAGCAGTGCAGTGAAACTCTAGAAGACACAATTACACATTCACAAAAGGCTCCTACTTAACCAAAAAAAAATACAATAATATTACTGAGGTACCAATTATGCTGGTAGTAATTGAAACAATATAAGCTTATCTCAACAGACAGCTATGCTAGGTATTCACATACTAGACTAAAATGTCATAGAGCAAGTTAAGTTAGAATAAGCAGACATTTCTAGTTCTTATAGAGGTACATATAAGTGAGAGAATTGTCCAAGAAAAACAGGTAGATGGTAACAACGCTTTAAAATGAAGCACCAAAGCTAGTCAATATAGCAAAGAGCACCGCTCCTGATCATTAAACTGTAATAACATTTCCTAAATATTTAAACAATTAGATAAAAAATGGAGCTTGCTTTTGTAGCCCAATGCCCAGCGCTTTAAATTTGGGCTGTTCACTGGCTAAGTGATCATTCACAAATTTTAAGAAACACTAAACTAGGTTTTAAAAGGTGAGAGTTCTCTGCTATTTAATCAAATAGGAAAGTATTGTACTAGCTTTTGTAGCCCATGCACAGCACTTTAAATATGGGCAATTTACTAGCTATGTGAGCGGCTAAAAAAAAAGAAAGAATACTAAGCTAGGTTTTAAAGGTGAGAGTTCTCTGCTATTTAATCAATTAAGTAAGTATGGTACTTGCTTTTATAGCCCACGTACAGCACTTAAAAATGGGCCAACTACTATCTATGTGAGCGGCTAAATGATATTCACTACTTTAGGCACTAAGCCAGGGTGTGAATCTGAGAGATATTCTGCTGGCAAACCAACACAGAATCTGTTTTGTCTATGTGCGACTGTGCAGAAAGGGAATTCCAGGAGAAGAAAAGAAAATTCCTGACCATTACAAACGGAATAGCTAGAATGTGTGGTTTAAATAAGAAGTCATTATGTCCTAGCAATTTTGAAGGGGAGGCCACTTACACTCGCTAAGAGTGTCAAAGTTAATATTGAAGAGTTATTCAAGACAGTCCCTTTATAACCTAGTATTCCTTTTGTACTTCACTAACGTCTGCACAGTTTAAGCAGCCAATTTGCAGAGCCGCTAGGCATTAGTGCAAAGTAAAGCTGTATAAGCTTTTATTTCTCTGCAGACTACTCAGTAAAGTGCTTTGGCACTGATTTATAATGAATTAACAGAATTTCTGGCCGTTTATGGCATGTACTAGCCAATGTAAGGCTAAAAACTTTATTTTCATTACAGCTGAGCTCTCTCTAAGGAGTAGAGGAAGCCTAGAGCAGCTCCGCATGTGTTATAATCAATTAGCAGAATTTCTGTCCGTTTATGGCATGTACTAGCCAATGTAAGGCTAAAAACTTTATTTTCGTTACAGCTGAGCTCTCTCTATGGAGTAGAGGAAGCCTGGAGCAGCTCCGCATGTGTTATAATCAATTAGCAGTATTTCTGGCCGTTTGTGGCATGTACTAGCCGATATAAGGCTAAAAACTTTATTTTAGTTACAGCTGAGCTCTTTCTATGGAGTAGAGGAAGCCTAGAGCAGCTCCTCGTGTGAATGCAAATACAGAGAGGCGTTCAGGTATAGTTAACCCAGTACACAAGCATAACAACAGCGAGGAAGGATATACTGTTACAGTCACAAGGCAATGTTTTCAAAATAAACCAACACCATAAACATAGAAAGAGTCATTAAATAACTTAATTCTAGAGGTCAAGAAATGCTGGGGGCAAGAACGGACAGCAGCCAGGGCTAATCAGTAATTTAAAGATGGCGCCACGAGGGGCTGAGGGTATTTATGGGAAAAGGAAGAGGATATGAGGTAGATAGGGGTGGAGAGTGAGGAGAAAAGCGGGAGACAAATGAAGGGAACAGTTCAGGAAGAACAATCAGTAAGAAAGCAGACTACTGAAGATAAGTCAAAGGTAGATATGTAATCAGGTGAGGGAGCCAGGAGTTACAGTTGTAGGGGGACAGTTGGATGGTTGTAGTAGAAAAACTAAGAGGAAGAAAGAGGTTATGCCACAATTAAGTGTTGAGGCCAGAGGAATGAAAATAATTATACTATAAGCTGTGGGATAGGCATATAAGGTAGGGCAGGATACTGGTGCCACCTAGTGGACAGATATTGTATTGCAGCAGAGGTTCCTTCAAGGAAAAGGCTAGGCAGAGAATTGGGAAGGCAATATATTCAGCTAAGGGGAAAGTATAGAGGTGAGAAAGGAATACTGGTTACCATATAGAGGGTAGGGGGGAATGAGGCTGCTGGCTGTCCCAGCTGGGAAGCGTTCTTTAAACCACCTGGAAGTGTTAAGGTTACTAACGTATTCTTTTATTGCCAGGCTTGGTTAATAACATACTTTCTTGCTTCCTATTCAGTGAGGCTACAGGGATATGAAGGCAGTAGGATGAGACTGCAGGTAGCTTGAAAGGGTCCTTGGTCGTCAGGTAGGCAGGTACTTAATGTCCTGGTTCAGGTTGGGAAGCTGGGAATTTCTTGCTTCCTTTTCAGTGAGGGTACAGGGATATGAAGGCAGTAAGATGAGACTGCAGGTAGCTTGAAAGGGTCCGTGGTCATCAGGTAGGCAGGTACTTAATGTCCTGGTTCAGGAGTAGCAGGTTGGGAAGCTGGGAATTTCTTGCTTCCTTCTCAGTGAGGGTACAGGGATATGAAGGCAGTAAAATGAGACTGCAGGTAGCTTGAAAGGGTCCTTGGTCATCAGGTAGGCAGGTACTTAATGTCCCCCAATACCATACTGTACATGTCTGTGGATGTTCTGCATGTAACATGTAACCTGGTACACACTCACCCTAAACATTGAGTGGTGTGTGCAATGACAGCCACACAGTTCTGTAGCACAACATACCTAGGTAGGGGTCTAGTCACAGTGTTGCCAAGTAAAACTGTGAGTGTATGTGAATTGGTCTACATAAGGATGCAGATTATGCATGTTCTAGTGGGTCACCTGTGTATGTGGCACAGGCAATAACTGTTATACAAACCTGTGACATGTGTGCAACTGTACTCCGGATATGTCATAGCCATGGTGTCACCACAGTGCAATACCCCTTGTGGAATATGAATGCAGACCATCCTCCTGCTGACACATGTACACCTACAACACATATGGATAGCATTATGGAGATCACAATCACCCAGTGTTACTAACAGCTGAAATGCATCATAGCTGGATGGCTACACTACCTGACATGTATGCATTACACATTACTCCTGACAACATGTTACACTGCAGTACATTGCTGCACTGTATTGCAGTCATTGTGTACATCAGAACCATATCAGCCTGTCCCTGCATCAATGTTATGGATGATAGGGATGTGGCACAGGTATCATCATATGCAAATGATGTCTTGCTGGTTTGCCAGAGGCCAAGGGTGGGCCATACATTTGGCACCATGTGTGTGGGTGAGGGTATTAAGGATTTGATTGGGGCATGGTGATGTGGTGTGTGTCGGTATAGGGTTGCCCTAGGTGTGTTTGCGTAGTGTGTGGGTATGCATGCACACAGTTCTGCCATGTGGCTTCCCAATACAGTTTTTTTCAGACAGCTGCAGACTATGCCTGGCAGGGTGTGCTGTTCACCGCCTCCGGCCACGGACACTCTGACTGTGCCTGCCAGGGGTTCCATGGGCATGTGCAGGTACAGGCCTTGATTTGCTACTGTCCCCTGATGATGACAGATGTCAGCTGCAAGCAAGTCCCACCTGGGACTGGCCAGGGCCATGTGCACAAGGCCTGCTGTGGCATGGTGTGGACAGCACCCCCAGTGATGTGCTAGGGGTGGTACTGCCACTACAGGAGTGGCTTGGTGTCCTAGCATGTCCACATTGACTGCCAGCTGTTGGTGTTTCTGGCCTACGTCCACGCATCTGTCGTGCCACTCCCACCATGTTTTCAAGCACAGACATACCACTGTCAAGGAGGCCCACCATCTCACCCCACTGTCTATTCATGATCTCGTTCTGTTCATGGAAGGCAGCAGCAAGTTCACGGATGTTGTCACTTACAGATGAGAAAGCAGCCCTCTGCAGCCTCAGGCCCTGTATGGTGTACATTTCCATATGTGCCTGTGCATCCATGACAGCCTGGAACATGTGCCTGGTGGTACCAGTTGTGGCACTTCTGCCAGGGGCATGATGACCAGTGGCCCTACCATGAGCACCCTGGTACATCTGCCTATGTGGTGGCCTGCTGGACATCTGGCTATGCCTGCTGTGAACAGGCACAGTTGGCATGGACACCACACTCTCTTGTGCACTGCCACCAACCGCCAACTGTCTCTCAGCTATGGTCACTGGTGATGGGGTATGTATAGGCACTGAAACTGTGTGCAGGGTTGGGGTGGCTAAGAGGGGGATGTCAAATGATGGCACAGTTTCGACCCCTGACAAACCCACCTGTGCCTCAACAGTGGTATCGTCATGTTCATTGTCTGCATGGACACCAACATCAGAATGCATGCAGGATGGACCCTGACCCACCTCGCCACCTGTGGGGGAAAATAGAAATGCACTTTAAGACCTGTCTGGCATTGAACAACAACACACACACACACACACACACACACACACACACACACACACACACACACACACACTCACACATATTCCACCTTAATACCTACCTGTCTGTGATGCTACAGACAGTCACACGTTTATTTGCATAGGTTGCCCATCATGCCCATAACCCTAATGTCCATCACTATCACACACTTACCTTACCCGCACCCTAACCCTAAAGTCCGTCACTATCACACACTTACCTTACCCGCACCCTAATCCTAGTGTCAGTCACTGTTGCACACTTACCTTACCTGCACCCTAACCCCAACTTCCGTCACACTCACACACTTACCTTAACCCGATCCATAACTTTTGCACCACAGTACAGAAAATGTCAAAGCCGCGGAAACAGCCAACTGAATTATTTCCCTGGGAAATAATTTAAATTTCCGCGGCTTCAGCATTTCTATTTTTCAAACTTCCCCATTCGATCTTCCAAGACTCGACATTTAGGACGGTCGATTAAATAACAGGAATCCTTACATACATATATACATCACATACCTGTTATGGGAATGCAGACTCTTCTGGATGTTTTTTTTTTTTTTTTTTTGTTCTGTGCCTTATACGCACTCTCTCTCTCTCTTTCTCTCACTCTCAAGCTCTCTCCAGTAAATGGAATGAGCTGCTTTGCGCAGATTACAACATGGAATTTGTAGGTGATGCACATGATCAGGTGATGGCCTCTGCACCAATCAGTGTCCTCCACTTGCTACCTGCATGCAGCATGCTGTGTAGTACTTCCAATTACCACTGTCATGGCAACCCAGTACTTTAAATCCCTACATCATGTGGGCGTGGTCCCTTTACCTTTTCTGTATGGTGGACATCCTTCCTGTGTGTGGGCAGCAGTGTTACAGACAGCAGGTAGCAATACCTCTTAGAAGAGGACTTGCAGACTCAGGGCAGCTACATATTTGTATAAGGTTTCAGAACTACAGACAGAGTGTGAGTAGTGTTGTTATATACATTGTATAGCACCAGTGTTTGTGTGTACATACTAGTTTAACATGGGCTGCAGTCTGTCTGCATAGCTCTCAAGTGTGGGCCTATGTTTTGTCTGTCCACCACACAGGTCTTGTGTCAGATATATCACTGGCAGTGTGTGTGTTGAGTGCTTTCAGTAGGTGGCTACATCCATTTGTGTTATTGACTTCATATTCCTGTCTAAGGGTATGTTGCAGACTATCCTGTAACAACAGCAACCCGCTCAGTTTATGACAACACTAGTTCACATATGGGCTTGGGTACCAGACGCTGTTCTCCACCTCCATACCAGGCTTTGTCCATATGACATGCAGTAAGGGGTTGTTATGTGGTGGCCAGTGATTATGTAATGCTGCCATTCACGCCATCATTCCAGTGCTGTTGTGGCCCACACACATATTGTGGGGTAGGGACCATATGTATGTTGCCTTCATTTGCACAACACATGTGTGCCCCTCTACAGTGTAGAGGTCAGCATATATAACAGTGTTATATGCCCCTGTCTATGAGGTGAGGCACCATAAATAACCTAGGCTGTTACAACATGTGAGATATATCAGTAGTAAGCTGCCTTAAGATATATGGATGTACATTACCATGCATTTCACCTTGTGAACATTGCTGGCCTACTACTTACTGCCATACAGCCTGTTCTGTTTGTCAGTGTGATTGTGATAATTTCAGTTATGCATTATGTAACAGATACATCCCATTGTGTCAACTTAGGTCTTCTCCCCCTAGACAGCAACATATGTTATGTTTCAGATTACTGTTTTAAATGATCTGTTTGAGAGTTGCATTAATCTGTTTGTATGTATTTCAAAGTCTGAACAACAATATGACATGGGATATAGAACTGTAGAAGTCCACCAATAAACCTTTCTTATGTATGCAGACCTGTGTATGGTGTTATATCCTTTGATTTCTCTGTGGGTATATGTTTCAGGCAACAAATGTCATTTGCATGGATGACTAATATACTACCCATTTGATAAGGTGGCAACTGTAGGGATACTGTCTGTTTGTTATGTTGTTCACCCTCTAAATTTGCATCTTCCTATACATACCTCTGTGTGTGTATGTATAGTTACATATTTATATTTATATATATATATATATATATATATATATATATATATATATATATATATATATATATATATATATATATATATATATATGTGTATATATATATATATATATATATATATATATATATATATAGCTGCATATATGTGTCTGTGTATATGTATCTTAGGAATGTGTATTGCTTCCACATTGTACATTCCCTATGGTATACAAACTGTATTGCATGATAATTTTATTGCTACCGGCCTGACATCCGACAGGTGGGATTGATTACTCTTAACATGTTGTGGCCATGTAGTGTCAGGTCCATGTTAGGGGATTTGCAGCAGCCGGCATTGTATTGCAGGCCAGATCTTTTTGGCTGGGGGGGTTGAATATTAACATTTGCAGGATGTATGTTGCCTGGGCCCCCTCACCCCCATTAACGGTGACTGTGGGCATATATGGCTTTATTATGTTCTCTATTATATCTATAGATATGTATCTGCATATACAGATTTAAATATATATATTTATGTGTATATATATATATATATATATATATATATATATATATACATACATACATATGTCGACATGATATATAGACAAGTATTTCTATGGCTGTATGCTTATCTGTATATATATATATATATATATATATAGATATAGATATTCATATATATATATATATATATATATATATATATATATATATATGTATATTACAAATATATATATATATATATATATATATATATATATATTGCAGAGAGAGAGAGGGTTGTATATATATCTATGTAGTTACATACACACATACATCTACATGTATAAATACATTTCCTGTACTGTTAAATGATTGTGCTGGATGATATGCTTGTGAAAACACCAGGATTATGTCTATCTTCCATGGCTAAGTGGTAATTCATGTTGGCTATGGTGTGCAGACTCCTGGGTTCAAACCTTGCAAAGGCTGATATTTTGTTGCTAGGCAGAACAAGAGCCGTTGGATATGGAGTGATTAAGGCACTTTTAAGCAGTTGTGAGCGGGTTTGCGTGGGTTTGCATGACAGTAAGCACTGCTAACTTCCGGTTACAGTTTCTGACACTCAGTTTCATCTGTCTTGCTTAACCTGTGTAGGCATTGCTTACCCCCATGCAAACAGGCTTAAACCCGCTTACTGCTGCTTAAAAGTGCTTACTCCCGTGCTAATTTCTTTAAAAGAAAAGAAAAAAGGGTTGATAGGAAAGTGGTGAAAAAGGGGCACAAAGAGGGTAAGACAGTAGGGAAGATAGCTAGGGATGTGCAGGAAGGGTCTAAGGAAGGACCATAGTTGCCCATTTCTTCAACAGCAACAGCTGTGAATATACACTGAATGTGGGGATAGATTTGGACACTCAGACCCCTGAGACAGGGGTGAGGACAACAATATTATGTTGTGAAGCCAATTAGATCAGATGACATGTGTCCAGTGGACATGTGTGCGGAATGGATAGCTATGTATGGGGTGAGATTTTTTTGGGGAACAGATTGCCCTTTTTTTATATTAAGGTGAGAGTGGGATGTTGGGGAAGGATAGTAGGTATACTTGGGGAGGATAGGCTGAGTAGGATTACAGACAAGACAGACAAGACAGCATACAGGGACGCTATATGACATATGTAGAGGGGAAACACCTTGGATGGGGAGGAGTGTTTGGAAGTCGCAACCCCATGAGCCCCCAGATGGAGACAGTGGGACTGAGGTCCACACCCATGGGCAGTCACCACTGCAGCTTCATGGCCCTAAAGTTGGCTGTGCTGGGGCTGGGTAGGAGGGGCAGGCTCACCCTCTAAATGTGCCACGTGGCCCTCGAGCTGGCATAGATGGTCTCTGAACTCTTTGTGGAGCTTCCTATGCACCATGGCCCAGACCTGACTGCGGGTGACTTGTTCCTTTCTACCCCCCCTTCCCGGGGGGGCCGAGCCCCATCCCCTGCAGCTGTTCCAACTGAAGGTGGTGTAGGGCCAACGGACAGGGAGGTCCTGGGCTGGGCCGCAGACATGCTGGTGCCCAGTGCCATGACCAGCTGAGGTGGGACAGGTGGGTACGCTGGGACAGGCCTTCCCATATGGGCTATGGTGTTGTAGTTTTAAAACAGATATGAGTTCGTAATAGTCAACAGCATTCAGGATTAGTTATAACAGATACTCCCAGATTCCATGCTTGTAGACAAGTATATGAGTGAACTGTGCTGTACCTACAGTCTACATCTCTTACCTGGTATAGCTGTGGAGAAAATCTTTGTTCACACTACCTGACAATTTCTACACATACTCCCAGATTCCATGCTTGTAGACAAGTATATCGGTGAACTGTGTTGTACCTATGGTCTGCACCTCTTACCTGGAATACCTGTGGGGAATATATTTGTTAACACTACCTGAAAGTTGGTACACATACTCCCACATTCCATTTTGATGTTATGCAGATACCTATCAGTCTGTTATTGAACACACTCTGGTCAAGGCTTTACAAGATGCATGTGTTAATGGGACATATTGTGAGCATTGGTCTCATACACTTTGGGTGAGATGCTATGATGACAGGTTTGTGTTAATTTACATTTTCTGAATATGTAAAGGTCTATCAGTCATATGTCATTAAAAGCTGCCTACATGTCTTGGATCATCTGACTGATTTATCAGGGGGACAGGGTACAAGGCAGCTAATTTGGGCCATTTATCTGGACATGCTGGACAGATCTGAATAGTTGGGGATATGAATATGCATACAGATTAGTATTGTAAAATTCTGAATCATTCTGAACAGTTGATGTTTATGATTATGCTTACAGCTTGTTATCTGAACATTCTAGCAAATTATGTACAGTTGGGTCTAATTATGCATACCACTTATTATCTGAACATTCTGACACAGTCTGTACAGTTGATGGTTATGATTATGCTTACAGCTTACTATCTGAACATTCTAGCAAATTCTGTACAGTTGTGGGGTATGATTATGCATACAGCTTGCTACCACTCCAGGGATTCGAACCTCTGCTGTGTGTCCTAAAAATATTACAGTTAACATCACAGTACAGTGTGCTATCAGGGAATTGATGTGAAGCTTTCCAATGTTTTCTAAGTCTCCCACAGTTGTACAGTATGACCTCTTGGGACTTACAACATTGTTATGCAGAACTTCCTACACATATTTTATCTGCATATCACAGTGTGGGTAACACTGCTTCACACAATAGTACTATTTAGAGAATGCAACACTACACTAACAAATGTAAGCAGAGTAAACACAAGCACTCCAGATGTTATACCTTTATTCACAAGATATTACACATTTATTGACATACAACCTATATGACACTCTTCCTGCCATATTGTCTAGTTTATTCAGTACATCCCTTACACAATACATTTTATACTGGTACAGCACTTTCTAAGACTCTTATATTTATTTGTTATGACGGTACATGCAAGATTATTACTAACCTGCCTCATGATGCAGCCTTTGCAACCTAGCAGCATGGGCTTGCTGGTTTGAAACCCGCTCATTTGCAGCTGTGAGAGAAATACAGTGATATTTAGCTATACCTATCCATAGTATACACAAGCTAGGCAATTATTAACTAGTTAGTGGGATGGGTACTTATTCAGTGCTGAGGCATCAGCCATCTGCCTGGCTTCTTGGATCCACTGCTCCAATAGATCCCCCTTATACCACTTCAGGTCAGCATGGTGATGCCTGACCTCCTCACCAGTTCTGGGGATACCTGTAGAACTAGTGAGGTCACAGGCGAGACTGTCCCAGGCCTCTGCTTTATACTGAGAGCCCTTGTACTGGCCCTACAGTAGCCTGTCCTCATGGTGTTTTACCAGGAGCCATACCATGAATTTGGTCTCCTGGATGCCCCGGCGCTGGGCTCAAAACCGAGTGCCTTCACCAACTCCTGCCATTCTGCCTACAGGAGGGAGCTGCAACCAGTTATGGGAAGTATTCCCGCCTGTGAGGTTTAAATACGGCTGATTTCTGACACTTCTCCGTGATTGGCCGGTTTTGAAAATGCTAAGCTATGGGCAAACCTTCTTACCTAAGGTTGGCATTGCTTAAAGGGGTATACCAATGGGCAGACTAAATTAACTGGCCTACACATTATTACATCAACTAAGCTGAGCTATGCAATGCTTAGCATTGCTTAATATTTATTTTGCAATATATTTGCTTTGTGGCATTGTTTTCTTATTCATTACATGTTATATATGTGTCTGGTATCCATGATTCATGTGTACGCATCATGAATGGGGTCCTGGAGACTTCAACACTTTATTACAATGATAACTCACATCTGGCCTTACTGCAGTACTCCAGTTCATATATTTATGTTATGTAGCAGGTTATACAACATACAACTGTATATAGATTCCTTTCACATGTTCAGTTTGATTTTCCTGTGGTGGGATTTGTTTGTTGAAACCTCATTCTTATGTACTGATGTGATGGCTTAGTGGTTGACTACTGTGACTGTAGTGTATAGGGTCCTGAGTTCACATCTTGCAAAGGCTGGTTATTTTTTCCTGCCCAGAACAGCGGCTGATGCATACTGAGTGATTAAGGCACTTCTAAGCACTTGTAAGCGGGTTTGCGCAGATTTGCATGAGGGTAAGCAATGCTAACCTACGGTTACATATGTTTACAGAGAGTTAGCTTCAGTATTGCTTAACCTATGTGCACATTGCTTACCCCCATGCAAACAGGCTTAAACCCGCTTACTAGTGCTTACATATGCTTACGCCCACTTACCACTGCACTCATTTAGGCAGTAATGTCTAATGGTTCTTGGGTAGGTGGAGGATTTGGAAGCTGCATGGCGTT
>NC_056732.1:1509383608-1509391108 GCF_019279795.1 Protopterus annectens | reverse complement strand
CATCTCACCCCAGCTGACTTAACCAGGTTCCTGGCCAGCTACTCAAACCAAAATTACAGGTAAAATTTCACTACTTCTTGGTTTACGAGTCAGAGGAGGAACTGAGTCAGAGGATGAGGGTGCTGCTACTGGGATGGAAACAGTGCGTTCTGATCAGTTTTTCTGTTTACAGTCAACAGTGAATTGATTTTAGTGGCTCAGAATTTGATTGTCAATACAATTTTTGAATCTCTAGTATTAGGTTCACAGTGTGCTTGGAACTGTATGGCAAATGCAATAGTTGATAAAATACTGTAGGAAGACACTCTATTTTCTATGAATAAGGAATGCAGACTGTTGTTACATGAAGATTTTAAGGGTGCTGTACCAAGGAAGGATATTTCACCTGTTGCTTAACTAGCTTTCTCGGTGTGAGAATAACTTGTTTTGGGTTACACAGCTGCTGTTAAGTAGCTCTATTCCTTTGAACTGTGGAGCGTTGTTAACAAACTAGTGTTATGAGGAGAAATGTGGTAAATTTTCATTATACTGCTAAAACTCCGCCATCTACAAAACAAATATTTTTTTTTACTCTTGCTATGTCTTTAGAGCTGATACATAAGCAAAGACTTTTGATTCATATCAATAATGAAACTATAAGACTTTTGATTCATATCAATAATTAAACTATTTTTAAATAGCTATATCTAAACCTAGTGTGCCCTCTATGTGTCTGTCCTGGAGTGTGCTTGCCATTTCACTTCACCCCTGCAACAACCCTTGAGTGTGTGACCCTACCTCAGATCCTGCATCATGCCCTTAAAACAGGAAGCAGCTGTGTACCATAAATAATTTTCACTTCATCCCTGTAACAACCCTTGAGTGTGTGACCCTACCTCAGATCCTAGATCGTGCCCTTGAAACGGGAAACAGTTGTGTACCATAAGTAATTGTATGTCCTCTTCATTGTTATTACATTTTGCTCTGTAATTTTGAAGTGTATTAATAAAGTGGCATGCACACTAGCTCAGAACGGGTCCGCTAATTTCCCCCATGTGTAGCTCTATTGTAGCCTGTGGTCCCTACTCTGTTTTGCAGCAGGCTCTCTCCCCTCTCTATACATATGGCAGTAAAGTAGATTAAACTTCCACTGAATCTAGCTGAAGCATACTAGTTTATAAATGGCTACTCTAGCATATTTAGTCTATGAATGGAAATGTCCCCAGTAAAGAAATTATCTCTCCCAGTAAAGGTACCTGAAGCTTACTAATGCACTTTTGAAATTCAGCCACTGTAACACTGACCTGTGTTATTTGTTTCACCCACTGACTATTTTTGCTAGTTGAAGGTTTGTTGGTGGTCTGGCTATGCCTGCTCCTTCACCCATGCTATGCCCGGACTCACTCTTCTCACCTACCCTACCCCCAAATCCCACACACTTCCACTATCCCTAAACTTATAGTCTTATAATTCCACTCACTATGTAACCCTGTCCAATCACAACCCTTCCAGCTTATCCACACCCTATCCACTTCCCTCCTTAACATACTTCACATGCTAATTAATACACATTTATTTTATTTATTTATTTATTTGGCATTTGTTGACCAGGTTAGTACAACTAGGTGGACACCCTTTTTCAGTGGAGACAAGAGGAGAAAAGTTCCAAAACAAACATGTGCAAAAACACAAAGTAAAAAGACAAAGTAAGTAAAAGAACACATTAAAAGCACAGAGATATTGACATTCAGTAGCATTCAGTATAGCAGTAATTACACAAAGTATACTACATTACATGCGGTGGTGGTGCTGCGGTAGCATTGTCACCTCACAGTAAGACGTTGTCCTGTTCGATTCTCAGCTAGAGTGTCTTCTGTGTGGAGACATGCGTGAATGGGCGTACTTTCGTTGAAGGTTGTGCGTCAGGGCTGGCAACTCGGCACGTAAAAATCTACTGCCAATCATTAGAGGACCGGAGTTCCGCTGTGGCGACCCCTAACCGGGAAAAGCCGAAAGACACAACAACATACTACATTACATACTCATAAAGTATAAAAACTGGAAAATAAACATGAGAGAATAGTAGTTCAATGTAATCCAGAATAACAGTAAAATCATATGAGAATTGCTATTTCTTTCAAGTGAAGGGCAAGAGGAAATAAATTTGTAGGAGAGTAAAGTGATAAGGCAGAAGGTGGAAATAGATCAGTAGAGGAGTTAAGTGATAAGACACTGCCTGGGATGACATGATTGACAGACCTCGATGCTTTGCCAGAGATGGCCTGCATCTGTCACACCTGAGCTTCCGGATACTGGCCAAGGCTCTTGTCACCCCTTTAGTGCCTTTTTTAGGCAGTGTTCCAAAGACCAATTACCACTGTAACAGCTACAAACAAATGCAATCTGAGGGTCATGCTGCTCAATGCTAGAAATCTAAATCTCAAAATGCACCCATTTGAAGCACTCCTTAAAATGGAGACATTAACATTTGTGCCGTAACAGCGACCTGGTTCAAGGCAGTGGAAAGCACCCCTGCACTACCAGGCTATAACTCAGTGCATGCCTTTCAGCCACAGAACTTGGACTGTAGCTCCAAAGGTGGTGGTGTTTCCATATTCATAAAGGATTCGCACACCTCTAGACTGGTAGCCTAACATAACTCATCTGAGATACTTCAGGTACAGCTAACACTGGGTAAGACAGCGATTCAGGTCATAGCCTGCTATAAGTCTCCAACCATCTCCCAAGACTCACACTCCATGTTCCAAAGAACTCCAGGAGAATATTAGGGTCCAACCTAACACTTTCATACTGGGTGACTTCAACTACCCCTCCATTAACTGGAAAAACTACTCATGTACCAATACACTTGCCCAATGTTTCCTTGAATTCATTAATTCCAATGCCCTGGACCAGTTCATTCTTACCCCCACTAGAGGTAGCAACATCCTTGACCTGGTCATTACTAACATGGGCGACCGTTGCTCTAGACCAATAGTCAGCTCCTCTCTGGTTAGATCTGACCACAAACTAATCATCTTGGAAATCCACATCCTTTCCACCCCACCCCCCACAAAGGTAAGCACCATGAAAAACATCTGCAAAGATAACTTTGGGCTCTTAAAAACAAAGGTGGCTAACTTCACAGCACCCATGCAAATGGCAAATAGTTGCATGACCGCCTAATCATACACCAATGCACTGTACAAACACATACACAAATGTATGGATCTTGCCATACCCAATAGAACCAATACACTCTCCTCCAAATAAAGGAAGCCAATTTGATGGTCCACTGCCATAAACAAACTCTACAACAGAAGGAGGAAACTGATGCGGAATAAGGTGAAGTCCCAAGACTGGAAAAAACTCCCTTATCAGCCTCAACAAAAAGTTGAGATCCCTCATCAAATCCTCTAAAAATAGCTATGAAAACAGAATAGCAACAGATAGTAAAGACAACCACAAGGCCTTCTATAGTTATGTAAATAATCTCCATGGCAATACCCAGATTTGTTCTGAGCTACTGCATAATGGTACCTCCTATACTGAGCCAGCAGATATTGCCAATATACTGGCTGACGGATTCAGTGCCAGCTTTACCCCTCCCCCCAAAGGATCAGTCACAATACCAGTAGATTGCCAGGCACCCAGTATCACTGCTGCACAAGTTAAAACAGCACTGTCCAAGACCAATAATACAGCTTCTATGGGACCTGACAATATCCCTGGCTGTGTTCTACATGAACTACAGAGTGAACTGGCACCTCACCTGTGTGCCCTGTTCAATCACAGCCTCACCTCAGGGTTTGTCCCTACCAAATGGCGCACTGCTACAGTCATCCCTCTTCATAAAGGAGAAGCGACTATAGACCCTGGGAACTATCGCCCCATTAACCTGATGAGTCTGATATGCAAAGCTATGGAACACATCATCATGGACCTAATAAACAAGGATATAGGGAATCTATAAATTCTGGATCCCACACAGTTTGGTTTTGTGAAGGGGAGATCATGCCTGCTCAACTTGGTTAACTTCTTTGAGTCAGTCACCAGAGCTGATGATGAAGGCAAGGTGGTTCATACAGCCTACCTTGAACTGGCCAAGGCCTTTGATACCATTCCCCACTCAGGAATCATAGAAAAACTCATTAAGCTAGGCATCAATCCCTATATCACTAGGTGGGTTACAAACTGGCTCACAGGTAGAACCCACAGTGTGAAAGCAGTTGACTCCAAGTCAGACTGCTGACCAGTCATGAGTGGAGTCCCACAGGGTTCTCTCCTGGGTCCTCTCCTGTTTGGTATCTACTTCTCTGAAGTTCAGGCCAACACGAAGGGACTTTGGCTGACAAAGTTTGCAGACAATTGCAAGTTGGGAGCTGCTATTAACTCCCCAAGTGATGTTGACATCCTATAGAAAGGCCTCACTGAGATCAATGACTGGAGTCAGAACCACGGCCTTAAGCTCAATGACAAAAAATGTGTCGTCACTCCCTTTGGGAAAAACCCGGTACCCATGAATTACCACATCGATGGTAGTCCACTGAACACAGAAGGCGTTATAAGAGATATGGGAACACAGGTTGACAGCAACCTCTCTTTTGACCACCACATTGCCCCTGTGGTCAGAAAGTCCTTCTATGTGGCACATCTCATTACTACGGGTTTTGCATCCAGGAAGAAAGAGGTCATTGTCTCCCTCTACTCTTCCCTCATTAGGCCAGTCATTGAGTACAATGCCCTATTTGGCATGTACCTCACTAAACACCTGTAACAACTGAAGAGGCCACAAAAGTACCTCACAAAGAGAATCCTAGGCTTTAAAAATGTGCCCTATATGGACAGACTCAAAAAACTCCAACTATTCTCTGTCTCATATCACCTACTTAGAGGTGATCTCTACTTGACTTACAAAGCCATGCCTGACCCAGCTCTGTTAGAAATGCTACATCTAAAGAAATCCAAATCCCTCCACACCACACTCTCCAGAAACCTCAACTTCATTACCACATTCAACAGAACATGCTGGAGGGATAGGTTCATGACCCAGAGACTGCCCATGCTATGGAATGGACTTCCCATACATGTCAAGCAGAGCACCTCACTGGCCCTCTTCAAAAGAAATCTTGATGAGTGGATGGGAAATAGAAAATTCACTCCAGGGATCACTCCAGTAGCTTTACTCGACAGAGGCACTGGGAACTAAAGGTCGGGTGGCACGATGTCAGGGTAATCCTATGGGCTAGGCTTGTAAAGGCTCCAGGGCCATTAGCCTAGTACACACCTATGAACCTATGTCAGAGGGTGGGGAAAGGTATCTGAAGTAGGGTCAGAGCAGGAGCAAGTCCTAGAGTTTAGTAGATAGTCTTTTAGAGATTTTTGAAGCAGTTTCTGTTGGTGATTGCTCTTAAGTATGGTGGTAGCTTATTCCAAGCAGTGGCCACAGAGTGGTTATACAGTAGTTTGGTTTTGTTAGGTTTGTAGATTTGCAGCAGGTGTTATTCAGAGCTGTGCAGTGTGTGCTGAGGCATATAAGGAGAGATAACAGTTGAGAGGGCAGGACAAGAGTGGGGCTGATTAAGGATGGAGTGAGTCAAATGAAATTGAGGCAGTAGCAGCTGATGGCGTAATTCTGGCCAATCTAACTTTTTCAGGGATAGGTAGTGGTGAGAGTTACAGGGCTGGTTTGCAGCAAATCTAGCAATTTTATTATAGCTGAGGTCAGGTTTTGCCAGCAGATTTGGTTGAAGGTAGGTGAGGATAGACAAAGCATAAAATAGACTAGGAAGTATATAGGCTTGAGCTAGAGTGAGTTTGGATTCATTTGTGAGGAATCTTTTGTTTCTGTAAAGAAGGCTGAGCTTCGATGAGTTTTCTTATACAGTTATAGATGTGAAGATCAAGTTTAAGTTGTCATCTATAATGACCCCAAGTAGTTTAGCGTGGGACTCAGCCTTTTTAGTTGTGCTGTTTAGAGAGGAGATAGTAAAGGTAGATTTAAGGGATTGGAGAGGTTTAGGGAGGAAGAGAAGGAGTTTAGTTTTATTTGGGTTGAGGAGGAGTTGATTCGAAGTTAGACATTTCTCCACAGAGTATAGAGATTCCTGGGTAAGTGAGTGTTGTTGGGAGAGATTGTCAGAGATGAAAATGACTGTAGTCATTTGCATATTGAATTAAGGAGGAATTAGAACAGGAGAGATAGAGGTTGTTGTAAAAATGTTAAATTGAAGGGGTCTGAGGATGGAGCCTTGGGGTACCCCTGTTTGGACTTGGAAGAAAGGGAAGGTTGCAGAGTGCCATCTGACAAACTGAAATCTATTAAGAGAGATAGCTAGAGAACCAGGAAAGAGCAGAGTTAGAGAAGTTAAGATCAGAGAGTTTGGACCGAAGTGAGAGACAGTATCAAAGACCTTAGAGAGGTCAAGAAATAGGGAAGATACTAATTTATTGTTGTCTCTGGATCTAGAGATAGTTTGAGTAAAGGATATTAGTGCAGTAGATGTACTATGGTTTGGACGGAAACCACGTTGGGTTTGGGTGAGGCGATTTTCTTGTAAAAGGTAAAAAAGTAGCTGTTGATGTGGCTCCATTTTAGACTGGATTCTGGTCCCTGACCCTAACAAAACATCCTCAGCCATTACTCTCCCAAACACCCTCAGTGATCACCTCTCTCTACCTTTATTCACTGAACTCCTGCCAAAATAAACATCAATATAAACAAATAAGGAACCTGACTAAATTGAATCCACTGACCGTCATTGATACACTAAAAAAGATTAACTGGTACATACTAAAAACCTTTCCTCTTGATGAGGCAGTTGACTACTTCCACACTACATTTCTAGATACACTAAATAGCCACGCACCTCTTTGTATAAAATGGATCAAAACAAACCACACCCTATGGCTAACTAAGCATACTAAGGAAATTATGCAAGCCAAGGACAAAATATGGAAGCTATGGAAATCAAATTAAACCCCCTCCAGACCTGTTAAAATTTAAACAAATTTGCAACCAGGTAAAAAAGCTAGTCAATTAAGGCGAAATGAACGTTATCAAAAACTCCAGTCCAACCATAAGTGGAATCTAAAAAAATTCTGGAATTACATTATATTACTGCTAAATCCAGGCACAAAGAGCAACCCATGTCCACACCCTGACAAATTACCGCAAGAAATAGCCAATCTCTTTAATTCTTTCTTTATCACTAGTATAGCTGACATCACAGTTAATTTTCCAACAAGCAATACATCACCATCAAAACTATTCTTTTACTCCCCCTTTCACTACATCCACCCATTATACCCTCGAGCTCACTCCCCATTCTACGTCCATTTTCACTCTAAATCCCATTCCAATCACTGCAGTAAAGAGACTACTTCTCAAGATCAAGCCTTGCTCTAATGCTCCTGACAACATACCCACAGAATATCTAAAACTTGCAGCAGAAGCTGCTGTCTACCCTATAAGTATACTTCTTAACAGATCCTTCCAAGAATCATACGTCCCTAAAAGTT
>NC_056732.1:1509286603-1509383108 GCF_019279795.1 Protopterus annectens | reverse complement strand
CAAGAAAGACTGTGAAGAGAAGACAGCAACCGAAGCAGGACCCAAGACTTTGGAATTCAGGTTGACTGAGGGCAACCTGCCAGCAGATTACCCAAATGTAATGACTGCAACACTGAAACACGAAGAACATCCATGTCTCAGTGACCGGAAAGACATCAGCATCCTCTAGGGTAAAGAGAGCTTCTAGGGAGTGGAGTATTTTGTTTAGACTCCTAGCACTGAGGAATAATACCTTTAGATTTTCTTGGTTTTCATTTGCTATGTTGGAAGTACTTTCAATTTGGCAATCACATAAAAAAGGGCAATATGGGGGAAGCCAATGTTTTAGCCAACATTCAAAAGCCTAAAGGGGAGAGGTGCAGACCATCCCTAGCAAAGCAGCGTGGTCCTTTCAAGCTGACAAATACTGCACCCCCATTTAGAATGACAGCAGAAACTAAGCCAATTAAAGTCTATCATCTTTTGCTCATATTGTGGCATCATCCTTGAAGAAGGTAAAATGCTGCTCAATGCTAGGCTCATACCAGCCTGAGACACACATTCCAAGAGCTCCATGATGCTTTTTCACATAGTCTAGGAAGCATTTACTCCCACATGGACTATGACAGAGTCATACTGGCACTTGTGGTCCAATGACCCGAGTGCCTGTGTAATGTGGCAGATCCTAGCCCCTGATAAGCAATTGACCGTAACCTTCTCCTGACTCAGCCTGGTGAGAAGGACATCAGTATATCTCATGATAGTGTCTCTAATGACCAGAATGTTGGACTGTGTGGTGGCTTGCCTTATGGACTTAGAAGTAGACAGAGACTCCATGAGATGTGGCCCTAAGTGTTGATGTGGGTGTTGTTCTGAAAGAGTGCATTTGGGGCTACTGAGGGTATTTGTTATGTGTACTTTGTCTAGGAGTTCATTGTGGTTTAGGTAGGTTACATTTAAGTGCCTCAACATATGTGGGTATATACATCTGCTTTGAATTGCGTGCAATGGGTGCAGTGTGTGTGTGTACTACTGGCAACCTCTCTCTGTTCGACAGTGACACAGGAAAATAACTTTCTTGGGTGGTGTAAGCCAGGGAACCTTGTTGGCTAGGCTTACATAGGCCCTTGGGCCGATAGCCTAGTACCTACCTATGAATCTTACTGACATCAGGAGTACTTTTATGTCAGAGCTTTGCCTCCAGTGACATTTTGTGAATACATCTCTCACATACCAAATCAATTTGTTTCAGAATTAACTGGTTGTCAGTAAACATGAGGCAATTTCGACATTACCTCAGGATACCCATATCCACCAAGCTGGTAATAGAGACAGTGGGAACGTTCATATTCATGGCAACAGACCCTTTTTATTGATTAGATAGCTGGAGTGACAATATAAAGCAATGTCAGGAGTATTTAGTTTGCAACTCTAGGGAAGTTCTTGTCACTGCAAACTAGTTGCCTGCTGTGCAATCAGATACTGGAGAAATTTCAATTGTGCTTTTAAAGAAAAATGTCACTCAAGGTGTCCGAGTCTGTACAGGGCATGGCCAAACACTTTAGGGTAAACTAATACGTAGACCCTGAAAATTTAAGGATGAAGTATTTAGGCAGATATTCTGAAACAAATCAAGCAGTACTTACTGAAAACAAAGAATTAGTTTGTCAAGAATGATGAAAAGAGGGAAGTCGCATGAATGGCTACTGCTTGGCTACTACTAGTGCTGTTCTCACCACAGCTTCACTCTGCTGGGATACAATGCACCTTTGCTTCTTCTATCACCAGAAGCAAAATGTTAGCAACAATTCGAAGATGAAAAGCAGGGCACAGCCTGTTTGGTGATCCACAATATTGTCCCAGATAATGCAAGGATCTGTTGGCTATTTGTAGACTTTTCCTTTTAGATGCCTTGAATAGCAACCAGACCCGTCAAGAACATTAACTCATTACATCCAAGTGACACCTCCAGGTGCAGCTGCAGATAACTCCCACTGACGTCTCTATACTGCTTGTTCATATTTGCATCAATAATTCCAAAACCATGCTATGTACAAGGTTTTAATAGATTTCATCTTAAAGCTTACACAATGGAAAACTTAACTGTATTAACATTTGACCTCTGTCTAGTGCAGATAAATAGATATTAACTGTTGTTTTTATGATATTAATTTATATATATATATATATATATATATATATATATATATATATATATATATACATATACAATTTTCAAATTTTTCTAAATACCTCAACAACCAAGTAACACAAAGTTTCTTAGCCTCATATGAAAGCTCTCAGCTTGATGAATAAAATGCTGCTGACAGTATGTGTGTGTAATTTGAGTAGTTGCGGAGATATTGTAAGTTGTTTACATAATATTACAAATGTAATAGTTACTGTGTTTGCTGTGACTTACAAAATTCTGTTTAAGACCTAGAACCTAAAGAATACTACCACTATAAAAGAGTTTGTGCTGAAGAGTTTGCATTATACTTCTTTCATAATTCCTATGGCTCCAGAGATATGAACTTTTGTTTGAAATATGAGGGCATAATTTGATTCTGTCAAAAGGCTTAGGCTCCGCCCACTGGAAGTTGCAGTGCAAACTTCCTGAGCTCCATTGGAATGAATGAGTTAAGCACATGCATTCGCTGTCCAACTAAAAACAATCAGGGTTCAATGCACTCTGTCCCTTCTCTCACCAGGAGAATAATATACGCACAAATTCCAAGCTGTCACCTATGAAGGAGTTATTAGGCTTTCTAATGATCAGCAGTCTCCAGGAAAAAATGTCCCTGTGCTCCTTCTCTCACCAGGAGTAAACAGTACTAATCCCAAGATGACTACTGAATGTGGGCTCTCCAATAACTGGTGGTCTTGCAATAGGTGTTTAAAGGTAAGATGAAAAAATGGGTTAATATTACAAGGACTGCAGTGTGCACTAAGCAGTTAGATATAAAAAGGGGGTAACTAAAGTTTCAGCTGTCTCACTGAAGAGCCACTAATTTTAAAAGTGTTCAACAACACAACAGCAATAGGGCTTTTGTTACATTTGCATTGATAAAACTAACAGACTGGTATGTGGGCTACACCATACCTCAAACTCGGAGCAAAAAATCTAGACAAAGCCATAAATAATAGGGAGACAAAGGCCCGAACATAGGGACAGTTTTTAAATCTTGCTCATACAAACTTACAGAGTTGATAAAATAATAGGCTTTCACTAGCATGAATTCAGTAAAGGATATGAAGCCTAAAACTCAAATTTCTGTCATTTTTTTTCTGACTTCAGTCTTCAATAATTTGCCAGATAACTAGAATTTTTTGAGAAAAAGACTAAAAATATGAGGCAAAAACCTCGGTAGTTGAGATGTATGGGCTCCACTGAAGCTACACAAAAGACAATTTGAGATCAGGTAACAATGAAAAATGTTGCAAAAATAGAATTGTTTCCTTGAACAACACTTGCGTAAAAGCATGTTTTGCTAAATGCATTACTAAGTATTACACCAGGCCTGGTTTACACAACAAAAACAAACTGTTGTATCAAGCCTTGAAAAAGTTTGCTTCACAAAGTTGCACCTAGTCCTGAAAATGAAAGCAGTTAGATATGCTTTTCTCAAACAATTAATTGTTATCTGCATTAACTCTTGTTTTACTTCACACTTGCTGATTTGTTGGTCAGGGAAAACATGAAACTAGTTTAACAAGTCCTCTCACTTCACCCGGAGCCCTACATGCAGCTGTTCTACTTGACTTCACACTTCAAATGCATCGGTCTGGTCATATCACGAGCCCTAAGGTGTGAAAATGTTTGTTTTGGCAACCAAGACTATAATAAAAGAAGCATTAATGATTATAATAAAAGAAGCATTAACTTGTGCCTGTTACCAGATTGGTCCCCTAATAAGACAACTGCTGTTAAGAATCTAAAACAACAAAAACGAAAAGGTGCTTGCATAATCCTGCTTCTCAAAAACACACACTCACTTACAAAGGAACATCTCTAATACATTAAAAACCATGACACAGATGTTTTTAACACGTGAAAGCATTAATTACTGAATGACTAGATGACTTAAATGGATAGCCAAAAACTGTACAGAATTTTGGAAAATTATCACAGACTTATACAATTCTTTCTGAACCAGGGGCTCCATCACAGGGATGAGCAAGCTGAAAACTAATGTTATGTACAACAGATTTGTCTGGTCGTAGTTCATCCTTTGACTACTAGATGAATGATGTGCTGTCAGTCTGCTCAGAACTAACGGACATTTTTCACAGGTTTCAATTCCTCCCTCTGTCACATAATGCTCTGTGCTCTCTCTCACTCTCCAAGTCAGTAGTAAGCAATTCACAATAAGAATATACTCAAGTACCTAAAATATGCATACCAGCCAAAGGCAGTACCCCCCCCCCCAAAGCCACATCAGGGAAAATGGGCAACAAAACAAGCCACATCAGGGGAAATGGGCAACAAGTCGCCGACAACTAAACATACAGATTTTTCACTATGGTAAGTACATAACATTGGAATCTGTCAAGGTCTGGTTCATCCTTCTCAGCATTAGAACAGCAATCACAACAGTCTCTCCTGGATAGTATCATAGTAGATTCCCTAAACAAATATGGACCTGAAGAAAGGACCTGGAATGAAAAAACACATCCAGCTTAAAATGCCTTGTGAAAGTATTTAGACAGGGCCAAGATGCAGCAGCACATTATGCTACAAACCTTTTCTGAAAAACACTTATGACAGCCATGGCTCTTGCAGAATAAATCCTGGCTACTACCATTAAGTGTTTGTTACATTTTCATAATATTTGACACAGTTAGAAAACCCCCTGGTACAGGATAATTTAAGAACTTTATCACCTTATTAGTAGAAGAAGATACAAACTATTTTGAATCTTTTAACTAATATTTTACCCCATCTAGATAAAAAATAAGCTATTTATGCACATTGATACAGTGCAGTAGGTATTCTCAGTTACTGGAACAATTTAGAAAAACTACTGAAAGATTTA
The DNA here is from genome assembly GCF_019279795.1 of Protopterus annectens. Lineage (NCBI taxonomy): Eukaryota > Metazoa > Chordata > Ceratodontiformes > Protopteridae > Protopterus > Protopterus annectens. The sequence goes on along the minus strand of NC_056732.1, from coordinate 1,509,378,093 downwards.
TAAATGCCTGCGATTAACTTCTATACCTACACTGGGCGTGAAGGTGGGACTTGTTACAGGACTAGAGTATTTCTGTGGAATCTCTTTGGGAGAAACTTTGGGGAGAAGGGCTAGGAGGACATTTCTCTAGAAGCAAACAGATCCCTCTGAGGATTCTTCCATGGGTTTAGCCTAGGAAGTCCCATTAGGACAAACTCGACCAAGGAAGATGGACGATTCCAAGGCACCCTCAATAGGAAGCATGACTAAAAGTATCACTTTATTCTTACAGTCAGTTACTGTGTGTGATCAGGCTACTTACATGTATCATAGTCATCCTGAAGGTGGCAACACCCATACATGGTATGCATTGCAAATGGCCACAAACCTCATTTCTTAAACCCAACTATTTTCCCATAAAGTATCAAGCTAAGCGCAAAAAAGTCTAGAATTGGAATCACCAAAATTTGCAACAGAATAAAAAATAAAAAGCCACCAACAACAATGAACAGGCAGAAACATTGTCAAGAATGCAGATAGGCTTTGGCATAGGGGAATAATTTACTAACCATCAGCAGCTATTTTTCATATATATATAAAAAAAGAAACATGGAATTTTCTCAACCCAAAGTCAGAAAAGCTGTGCAACAAAAAAATGAAGAGTAACACAATCCAAAAGTAAAGCAACAATTGTACCAACAATGCAAAAATAAACGGAAAGCCTGGGGCCTTTATGACCTGTGTAAGAGTGAGGAGTGGCAAACAAGATCTGAGTGTGAAAGCAGAACACGGAGCATTATGGTAAAGGGGAAATTATGGACATATAGGATGGTTTAGATTGGTGCCAAAAAAACTGAGAACTGGAACTTCAACTACTGGATGAACCAGATCATGTCAGATGTTTAGGTGCATGTATCAATGAACTGCACTGAACTGGTTTCTTAATGTCTATTGAGGTCTGAATACAAACTGAGCACAAGATGGTATCTGTAACATCCTATGCAGGTCAAAACATTATGCAGTACTTAATATATTCATCATTACACCATTTTGGAGTAATTTACCATAAGACGAGAGACATAATGGAGCTCTTGGAATATGTGACCGAGGCATATGAACCTAGCCTTGAGTAGATTTTACAATCACAGAGAATAATGCTGCAATATGAGCAAAAGATTATGGATGTCAGCATTTTGCTTAGCTTCTGTTGTTATTCAAGTGGGGTCCAAAGTATAACCTTGGGGGAGACGGTAGGCAGTCCTAACTGCTTTGCCAGGGGTGTCTTGTACTTTTCTCCACAAGGCTTTTGCAAACTGGCCAAGACCTTGGCCACCCCCATAGAACCTTTTTAGGTAATGTCACTCTTCAGAATCTTCTGACTTGACAAAACAAAATTCAAATAACAAAGGCACTGCTGCTGAATGTGAGGAGCCTCAACAAAAAAGCTTCAATTTTTACAGGCATTGCTTACTCTGGAATGCACAGATATATTCAAGACTATTGAAAGCACAGCATTAGTGAAGGATGTTAACACCTACCACTCAAGTCAGACCCACCACACTAGATGAAGGCACTAGAGGAAGCAGTGTCTCCTGTATTCAGAAAACAAAATATCACCTTCAAGCTCATCAAAATAATGACCTGAAATAACTCCACATCCAACTTATCATTAACAGACCCCATTATCACACCATAGCTAACAGGACCCCCTCCATTTCCCTCTTGGCCTATACCTCTTACCCGACCAGTATGAAGCCCTTATGCATTTGTCCCAATGTCATTCTCTTAAGGGACTTCAACTACCCCTCCAGCAATCTGGAACTCATAAATACAAATACTCTCTGGACCAATTAATCCTCACCCCAAACTGGGGAGACAAACTCCTGGACTCTGTCTTCACCAATACGAGACAGCTCATTTCTTTACGAGTTGTTAACTCCCTCCCTCATCAAACTGGACCATAAATTGGTTGCATTCACCATAAGATTGAAGCCAGAGGCATCCTCACCTTGGTATTGAGAGATTACGTAAAGGCCAAACTGAATAATGATCAGGCTAAATTAAGCATTTCCCTCCCACCTGATCACAATAATATGCAGAAGCTATGTTATTGCCAACATGCCCTTTCTGTGCTTCGCCTTTTGTGTAGGAGGGCTGGGTTTGATTCTAGGTATCAGCTAAGTTAACTGGTTTGCTAAATGGTTTCTATACCTCTGAAATGCCCCCTGTACAACTAATGAATAGAAGCAGTTCCTAAATGCTTTATCCCACACATAGGTCCCTTTAAATGATGTATGACATGATCCCAATTATTCTCTCTAGGGGTAATATATTATAAATCATAGGATGGGTAAGATCAATCTAACACCAAACATGATAACGTAATTCTGGCACCAAAAGGGGAAACTGGCTAGGCTTAAAATGGCCCACAAGACCAGCTAGTACTTACTTACGAGTTTGATGACCCCACTGTATATGCAGTATGTGAATAGCTGCATAGATGCATCTGTCCACCCTCCCCTGGAAAAACTGCAATCCCAAATTTAAAAATAAACCCCTGTAATGAAACACAAATATAAACAGCCTCTACAATAAAAGAAAAAAAGATAACTGCACACAATAACAAATCTAGCTAACAAGATATCAAAAATACTCTTGCTACATTTTAAGAACTCTGGCCCATAATTAAATCAACCAAAGCTACATATGAAGCAAACATAACCACCCAGGCAAAAGATAACCATAAAGCCTTCTTTAATTATGTTAGTAACTTCAGAAAATGCCCAGCTCCTAACAGTAAATTACATCACAAACTCAAACCCTGATGACAAAGTCAGTCTTCTAGCAGACAGATTTAACTCAAAATTTTCCCCATTCCCAGATCACAAACCTGCATCTACAACCTGCCCTTGAATCTTTCCAAGAACAATTCTTCAAAGCACTTTCCAAGGCCAATACCACAGGCTGACTACTGACCAGCCTGAAACAAAAAAAAACCCTCTAGAGGCTTTTTGTATCAGTCTCCAAACAGCCTTTGTGCCGGATAAATGGAAGACAGCAAAAGGCATCCACCTGTGCAAAGGCAGGACATCAATGGACGCAGGTAATTACAGACCCATGAAGTCTGACCAGCCTCATCTGTACATCTGTGGATAGATTATTATGGAATTAATAAATAAGAATATAGGTAACTTACAAACTCTTGACCCAAGCCAGTTTGATTTTGTCAAGAGTATATCCTGCCTACTTAACCTAGTTGATTTCTTTGAGAAGGTTACTGATGAAATGGATGAGGAAAAGTCAGCACACACTGCATAGCTAAACTTCCTAAAAGCATTTTTCACCATGCAACACTATGGTGTTGTTGATAAAACTATCCCAGCTAAACAATAATCCCTATGTAACGTGTTAGGACAGAAAAATGGATCACAACCAGAACCCAGGAAATTAGGGTAGGCAACACTACCTCCTCTAAAAGATATCACTAGTGGTGTATCCCAGGATTCAGTCCTTGGGGCCATTCCTTTTTGGCATTTACTTCTCAGTGGTCAAAGCTAATATAAATTGTTTGCGGCTGACCAAGTCTGCAGATGACTTGATGGCATCATAAACTCACCAGAAGACACCAAGGTCTCTCAAGAGGGCCTTTCACAAACAAATAGTGGGTACCATAACCATGGACTAAACCTAAATGCCAAGTAAAGTATAAAATTCTCCTTTGGCAAGCATGACACCCGTTAGCTTTCACATAGACTCTGTAGTCAGGGACCTGGAGACCTATGTGCACAACAAAATGTCCTTTGATCACAATGCATCCATTATTGAAGAATGTCCTTTTTCACTATGAAGCTTATTAGGTTTGCTATTGTTTATTATTAGGTCTGGCAATTGGCATAGATGGTCAAGGCTGTGTAGTTCTGGTGGTACACACTGATTCTTCCAGCTCTCTCTTGACTACTGTGTTATCTTGTGCAAGTCACTTAACCAACATTGTTCCCAGGTCACTCTTATAAATGGACTGCATGTCCAGTGGGCCTACCTAGTTAATAAATGGGTATTATAATTACCAGTAATAGTAGTATGAGTTTGGCTTCTGGGTCCAGAGATGTGATCATACCACTGTACTTGGCACTTATTAGGTTGATCATTGAGTATAATGACCCTTTCAGTATATACCTGTACAAACAGAACACAACTTGAATGACTGCAAATCTTTCTCACCAAGAAAATCAAGAGCCTTAATCATGAAAAACTGACTGTCCCAAAGCCTTTTCTCTCTCCTCAAGATCACATATGCAACTGAGGGGCAATCTCTGCCCTACATACAGACCCCTGTTCACTCTGATCTGCTTCACATCAGCAAGTTCCAATGGTGTAACAAATACCCAGCTCAACAGATCTTAATCTCTTCTATGACAAACAGAACATGTTGGAGAGATAGATATGTATCGGAAAATACCACTTCATTGGAATCTTCTCTCTTTCCACACAAAGCAAAGTACTGTACTTCCCTTATTTTATTCAAATATAATCTGGACAAACAGATGGAAAACTGCAAATTCACCCCTGGTTTAGCACACTTGTCACTTACGCTCTAGGGACCTAAACCTTGTCACCACAATAAACAGAACATGCCGGAGGGATAGATTACTGTCTCAGAGACCTCCCATATTCCGGAATAAACTACCTATCTATATCAAACAAAGCTCCTCATTAGCACTCTTCAAGAAAAATCTTGATGATTGGATGGGAAATAGGAAATTCACCCCGGGGATCATCTCTGTGGCTCTGCTCGACAGTGGCACAGAAAAATAATTTTCTTGGCTGGCAAAAGTCAGGGTACCTTTTTGGCTGGGCTTGTATAGGCCCCAGGGCCGATAGCCTAGTACCTACCTATGAACCTATGGAATAATATGTAAATGTATGCAGCACTGGGTTATTCTTACTTAAAATTACAAGAAACGTCATGGAAATGCAGGGCTTCTGAAGATCCCCATGGATAAACAGCCTAGTAAGTGCTTAAGTATGTTTTAATTTATTTGTTAACTAGGGTACGGCAATGATCCAGAATAACAGTTTTCAGACTCCATCTCGGAATACAAACTCATTAAAACATATAATACAATACAGGACCACAGAGCGTAACAATAAAGAAAATATTTACAATACAGTACTAGAGCAGTAAATAATATCAAAATAAAATGTAATATGTACAGTATATACATTGTACAGATATAATAGTAGTCTAGCAAGTAAAGTATTCCAAATTATAAGAACTCTTGAAAAACGATGAGATATTCTTTTTTCTGACACTTCACAGTTGTGAAAATGCCTACCATTTGTAGAAGACTTCTAGTTTGCATTTAGGTTGTATATCTAAAAAATGGACACAGGAAAAAATATTCAGTATTACAAAATTTTAGAGGATGGGAAAAAGAGATTTTTGTAGGTGAACAGTTTTACATCTGTGCGATTACTGATGACAGGTTGAGTTTTGGAGCAGACAACACAGAAGTAGCTATGGAAGTTATGGGGGTATATTATTCCTGGAAGTACTTGCATTTAGTAGTTTTAAACAGTTTTTTTTTTTTGCCGCATTTGGCTTGGGGGGGGAGGAGGGTGACTAAGATTCAATGACTACACAGGTTCTAATTCTGACCGCACACATTTTTCCAAGAGAGAAATTGAGTTACATATTCCATGTGACAGCTGCAGCTAGGAATCCTGCCATTCTGTGTTTTCCTTAATCTGGTGCTCCCCTCAACTTTAAGTCAAGGAGCAAAATATTTAACATGTTTTGTCCTCTTTTCTATTTAAACTGTAGAAAGCCGCTTGGCCATTTTATAAAACAAACGAAGAATAAAGTGCTTCAGATCTGACTGCAAATGTAACACTACCATTCGACTCTTTATGCTGGTAATGCAGTAAAAACAGATTGGCGGCTGCCTTTGCCCCACTCCAGCTACACCTGTATTCTGTGTCTACTTATTAATACAATGTGGTAATTCTGCTTATGTGTTTTAACAATTTTTGTATTAAAGGTACACTAGTACATGTAAAATTCCTTTTGGTTTACCTTATTAGACAGTGGCAGTTTTCTGCTTAGCTTTTCTATGCATGTTATGTGTTGGTCAAATTTGACATGTACTGGAAGTTCTTGGCTTAACTCATATACATCTTATGTGAATTTGCTAAACATACCTATGCAAACACTTGTATGCAAAAATCCTAAACCTTCTGGACTTTGTTGCATACTAGCAAATTTCTTCACTGTTAATTTGAAAATTGCCTTTCTGTTCCATGTTCCCAACATTTTAACCTTCTCGGAGTGATTCCTTATAGTTATCATGAAATACTTTAGATGTCCTACTAATTACTCCTTAAAACAGCAGCTTCTGTTCTAGAAGGGCTGAAATTGAAATTTGTCATTTGTGTTCAGTGCTCTACCCCAGTTAAACTTAAACGAACATCTTAAAAAATAAAAACACTGTACCAGAGCTGGACTTTTACTTCTGTCCCTTTCTTTTTGTCTGCATTCTGTCAGTCCCTGATATGGGAGATTGTCTCCAACCTGAAGTCCAAACTTCTGCTTAGCTTCATGCCATACTGTTACCTTCCCCTCTGGAGTTATTTGCTCTCAGTTTCTTGGATTCTTTGCTAAATTTTGTCCAGTAAATAAGAGCTTTATCTTCCCTATACCAAAAATCTTCTTCATTTAATGTCCTGGATGAGTCCTTAGAATGCATTCTATTATTCTGCTACTTGAGAACTATAATACTCCTTTCTTGTTAAATTTCTATAAATGTTTAGGTTTTTTTTTTTTTTTTTTACACATCTTGACTGGGATGGACCCCAAAAATTCAGGGCATAATTAAACTTCATGCTTCAGTCTTTGATGTTCACCTTGTACCCATAGCTGCTTCTTCCAGTAGTCCAGAAGGGGGTTCTTATCAGTAATATCTGAAAGATCTGTTTGAAGACTCTTTTTTATTAGCTCCTACTAGTTTCATAGCCTAGTACCAACCTATGAACCTATCGGCCCTAGGGCCTATACAAGCCTAGCCATAACAATTCCCTGGTTATTTCTTCCCAGAATATTTACTTCCCTGGTCCCCTGTCTAGCAGGATGACTGACGTGATCCCTGGGGTGAATTTCCTATCTTCCATCCAATTATCAAGGTTCCTTTTGAATAAGGCCAAAGAGGCGCTCAGCTTGACACGCATGGGCAGTCTATTCCAGAGTATGGGGAGTCTCTGGGTCAGGAACTTATCCCTCCAGCATGTTTTGTTCATTGTGACGACCAGGTTTAGATCCCTGGAGCGTGTGGCTCTGAGGGATTGGGATTTCTTTAAGTGTAGCATGTCCAACAGCTCTGAGTTTGACATGGCCTTGTATGTTAAGCAGAGATCGCCTCTGAGTAGGCAATACAGCTGGAGTTTTTTTTAGACAGTCAGCACAGGGCATCTGCTTTAGGCTTGTGATTCTTTTAGTGAGGTATTTCTGTGGCCTTTCCAGTTGTTGCAGATGTCTTGTGAGGTACATACCAAATGGGGCGTTGTACTCTATAATGGGTCTAATGAGGGATGAGTACAGTGGGACAATGACCTCCTTTTTTCTGGATGAAATGCCCTTAGTGATGAGGTGTGCCAAATAGAAGGATTTCCTGACTGTTGTGGCGATGTGGTTATCGAAGGTGAGACCACTGTCCACCTGTGTCCCTAAGTCCCTTATCACACTTTTGGTGTTTAGTGTACTGCCACTTATGTGGTAATTCATGGGTACATGATTTTTCCCAAAGGGGATAACTATACATTTTTTGGCATTGAGCTTGAGCCCATGGCTTTGACACCAAGCATCTGTTTCTGTAAGACCCTTTTGTAGAATATCCACATCATTTGGGGATTTGATAATGGCTCCCAATTTGCAGTCATCTATTATTATTCAACAAATCACTGAAGCCTCCACGATGAATTAGCAGCAAGGAATTTTATTTTTAAAATGAAACAAGCGCTTTCATGCACCTAACAAGTGCGCTTCATCAGGTTACAAAATTTAAGAATAAATGTTGCTCTTATATAGTTGTGGCATACACCCTGATTAACAGCATTTTTGGCGGCTAAAAATAATTAATCAATTAGAGGTCACTCAATTTCATTAATGCTTAAAGCCGCAGTTCATAAGGATGTTTCATTTAGAATCTAATGCAACTTATAATATCTTGCCACTACTATAGTAAATGGTCTAAAAAGTATATTAAAATATGACGAAATTCATACATGCATTTCCTTCAATTTATCAAAGAACTATATATACATGAAACTTATTACAGCCCTAATGTATACATATTTAAAATTTCTATTATTCCTATCTACGAAGATCCATATATTTATCTCTAATAGATATGATATATTACATTTATAATTTCATAGAATCTAACAGTTCATCCTATAAATTATTTAATGACTATCAAAATATAAAACAAATAATAACGATTGAACATGTCATATAATATATCAGACTGAGTCAGATGTATAAACTAAAATAAGAATAAAGTAGATGTGAGAAGAAGAGCAAGATGCAGGAATGAAACAACCAAGCATGAGAAAGACCCAGAAAAAAGAAGATGTGGAAAAAGAGGGGGGGGAGGGGGAGGAAAAGGACAGGGGAGGGGGGAAGGGAAAAGGTGACGGAAGAAAGTAAGAAAGGGAAGGGAAAAAGGAAGAGGGAAGAAGAAATAGAAATAGAAAGAAGAAGTGTGGTGAAAAAGGAGAAAGAGAAAGTGAAAACATTTTTTAGCTATTGTAATGATATAATCAAATAAATTTATAATGAATAAAAATAGTATACAATAGTATAAAATATACTTATGTCCCCAAGACCCCCATTAATATAAATCATTAGTTCATCTAAACATGATTCTATAACTAACATCAGATCTAACTAACATAACATAATCCTTCATAGCAGCGCTGGTCTAATACTAAGGGCTGTATTTAATCCTGGCTCTATATGTGCCCTAAGTGTTAGTATCCATTCCTGACTGTTGTGGCGATGTGGTTATCGAAGGTGAGACCACTGTCCACCTGTGTCCCTAAGTCCCTTATCACACTTTTGGTGTTTAGTGTACTGCCACTTATGTGGTAATTCATGGGTACATGATTTTTCCCAAAGGGGATAACTATACATTTTTTGGCATTGAGCTTGAGCCCATGGCTTTGACACCAAGCATCTGTTTCTGTAAGACCCTTTTGTAGAATATCCACATCATTTGGGGATTTGATAATGGCTCCCAATTTGCAGTCATCTGCAAACTTTGTTAGCCAGAGTCCCTTAGTGCTGGCCTTTACACATCAGAGAAGTAGAAGCCAAACAAGAGCGGTCCCAGGACTAAACCCTGAGGTACTCCACTTGTCTGGAGCTGGATTTTGAGTTGGCTACTTTTATAGTGTGGGCTCTGTTAGTAAGCCAGTTGGCAACTCATCAAGTGACGTAGGGATTAATGCCCAGCTTAGTAAGTTTATCTGTGATTCCAGAGTGGGGGATAGTTTTGAAGGCCCTGTCGAGGTCCAGATAGGCTGTGTGGACCACCTTGCCCTTGTCCACGGCTCTGGAGACTGATTCGAAGAAGTCAATCAAGTTGAGGAGACAAGATCGGCCCTTTACGAAACCAAACTGGTTGGGGTCCAGTGTTTGAAGGTTGCCAAAGTCTTTGTTTATAAGTTCCATGGCTTTGCTGATCAGGGTCGTCAGACTGATGAGACGATAGTTCCCAGGATCCAAGGTGGATCCCCCCTTGAGTGGGATAACTGTAGCTGTGTGCCACTCATTGGGCATGAAGCCTGAGGTGAGGCTATGATTAAACATGACACTTAGGTGAGGTGCAGTTCATTTTGTAGGTCATGTAGTACACAGCCCGGGATGTCGTCTGGTCCCATGGCTGCTGTATTCTTAGCTTTGGAGTGCACGTTTTTTTACCTGTGTGGCCGTGATTATCAGAATTTAGCAATTGTTTGGTACTGAGATTGGGCTGTTTAGGGGGTAAGAGGGGGGTGAAGTTGGCACTGAATTGATCTGCCAGGATATTTGAAATATCCTTGGGATCAGTATATTTAATGCCATTCTGTTGCAGCTCAGAGCAGATCTGAGCATTGTCATTTAGATTCTTGACATAACTATAGAATGTCTTGTGGTTGTCCTTGGAATCTTTGGCAATTTTATTTTTGTAACTAGCTTTGGAGGATTTTATGAGGAATCTCAGCTTCTTACTGAGGCTGGTATGGAAGTATTTTGCATCCTGGGATTTTCCTCTTTTCTGCAACGGTTTCTTCCTAGTGTTGTATAGTTTGTTTATGGCAGGAGACCACCAAATTGGCTTCCCTTTTTTGGAGGAGAGCATCTTGGCTCTATTTGGGATGGCACGATTCATGCATGAGGGGATGTGCTCATACAATGCCTTAGTGTAGGATTCAGCAGTCGAACTTTCAGATTCCGTCTGCATGGGTGTCATGAAGTTTGTCACTTCAGACTTGAGTAGCATGAAGTTTGTCACTTCAGACTTGAGTAGCATGAAGTTTGTCACTTCAGACTTGAGTAGCATGAAGTTGGCTTTGGAGAAGTTTTTTATGGAGGTTTCCTTACTGGAGGGTGGGGGTGGGATGTGGATGTCAAGGGTGATTTGCTTATGGTCCGACCTGACCAATGAGGGGGTGACCACTGGTGTGGAGCATCTATCTCCCATATTGGTAATGACCAGGTCTAGGATATTTGAGCCCCTGGTGGGACTATGGATTAGTTGATCCAGGGCATTGGAATTTATGAATTCCAATAACCGTTGGGCAATGGTGTTGGTACCTGAGTAGTTTTCCCAATTAATGGCAGGGTAGCTGAAATCACCCAGTATTAGGGTGTTTGGTTGTATCTTAATATTTTCCAGTATGCTTAGAAAGGTGAAGTAAGAATCCTGGGGCATGGTGGGGGATCTGTAGCAAGCTACAATTTAGACTGCAGTCTTACCTAGTGTTAGTTGCAACTGTAGAATTTCAGATGCACTGTGTTGGGCAACTAGCCTGGAGGTGTGAATATCCTTGGTGAATATGGAACTACATATGTATCATTACTCTATACTGCTCTAGTTTCTGCTTAAATGTCTTGATATTTTTATAAACCTATGTTTTTCAGTATAGCAATTTTGATAATTAATGCTGCTTCTGGCTTTCTCTAGAATACAACACCTGATCAGTTTTGTTTCTCCCTTCTTAGCTGCTGGTATGGAAAGATCTCGCATGATATTTTTTCATTTTTAGTAACCTTCCCTGGTTCAGGTTTCCATTGCCTTGCAGTATGGTGTAATGTTGTAATGTTACAGTCACCAGTGTAACAATCTTGCTACATTGTTGTATCTTTCAGAATACAAACCTTCAGTGATACAAGTGCATCACAGCATGCAACAAAATATTTAAAAGCTGCAACATTTGTCTGTATCTCCTCTCTTTTCTAGTACATACTTTGCTATCAAAGCTGCCAATATTAACCATTCATCTTTTAGTTTAAATTTACCTGAGCCACTTGTGTATTAAAACTATTTTTAACAAAAAACATCTTTACTGAATTCTCATTTATGACATAGGCAATATATTTATTTATTTATTGCATTTGTTTACCAGGAAAATCCACTGGGCCTAAAACACCCCAGTTTCAGTGGAAGCCTGGGAATAAAAGCTCTGACAAGAACATAGATACAGAAAATTTTAAACATTAATTGCTACAGTATTACACATAATGATTACAGTAATATACATAGAAAAGCACGGATTTACTTGGTTTGATTACAGTAATATATATATATATATATATATATATATATATATATATATATATATATATATATATATATACACATACATAAAAGCAGGACTCAAGTTGGTTGCCAGATAAATTCGATCAGAGAGGATTAAACAGAGATACATTAGTCAGCAATATTGTACCAGTATCAACAAGTGATGAAAAAAGAACTGCGGTGGTGGTGCTGCAGTAGCGTTGTCGCCTCATAGCAAGACGCTTCTGTGTGGAGTCATAAGTGAATGGGGCGTGCCTTCGTTGAAGGTTGTGCTTCAGGGCTGGTAACCCGGTACATAAAAATCCACTACCAATTGGCGAACCCTAACCGGGAAAAGCCGAAAGACACAAACAAAAGGTAATAATTATGGAGAAAATATCATCAGTCAGCAGTAGCAAAAAGAGTTTAGTTATCATACAAGGAGAAGGAAGAGGTTAGGTTACACAGCAGGTACATAGCCAGGAAGAGGTGAGATGATTTTTCAGCATTTGTTTGAAGGTGGTGGTGCTGCCTGTGTTTCTTATAGAAGGTGGAAAGGAGTTCCATAGTTTGATGATGGTGAAGGAGTAGAGGAGTTGACCAGCAGGTAAGGTGGGCTTTTCTACTTTTAGAGGGATTTTCAGATCTTAGTTGTCTGCTGGGTTGGTATCTGGCAAGTAGTGTTGCGAGAATAGGACAGTCTGTACATTACTTTGTGCACCTTAGTTGACTGAGTGAATGAGAGATGGTGGGGGAATTAGTCTGTACATTACTTTGTGCACCGTAGTTAACTGAGTGAATGAGAGATGGTGGGGGAATTCCAGCCAGCCTAACTGTTTCAGTGAGTTACAGTGGTGGGACGAGAATTTGGCCTTGGTGGCAAATTTGGCTATTCTGTTGTAACAAATATCAAGTTTGGATTTTGTAGAATTTTGGATATTAGTGAGGAGAGGGGCACCATAAAGGAGAGAGGGTAATAAAAAGGTGGTTGTAAGGGTTTGTCTAGTAGAGAGGCTAAGAAAGTGTTGCTGCCTATAGAGCATACCGAGCTTTTGGTCTTTTCTTTTTTTTTTATGTTATTTTTTGTGTGTAAGTCAAAGTTAGGGTTTTCATCTATAATGCCTAGTAGTTTAGTGTGTGGGACAACTGCTACAGTGGTATTGTCTTGGGCTTGAAAAGTGAAGAGTTTTTATTATCTAGGGGAGTGGTTTTCTTAGGGGTAAAAAGTACTAGTTTAGTTTTTTTTTTTTGGAATTAGAGCAAGATGATTGTTAAGCATCCAAGATTCAGTAGAGGTGAGGGCATTCTGGGTAATTTGCTGGAGTTCAGAGCTAGAATTTGCAGTGCATATTACTGTACAGCCGTCAGCATACTGGATTACTGAGCATTGTGGAAGAGTGGAGTGAAAGATGTTAATAAAGATGCTAAATAAGAGGGGACCAAGTAGGGAGCCTTGGGCTACCCCCTGTGGAAGTACTGAGGAAGAGAGAGTAAGACTGGTTGCCATTAGGGAGATTGCTGCCTATTGGAGAGTGAGTTACTGAACTACTGTAGGGTAGGTGGGGAAATGTGGAGTGTGGATAGCTTAGAGAGGAGCATGGTGTGGGAAATGGTATCAAAAACTTTGGAGAGGTCGAGGAAAAGAGAAGCAATTATTTTGTCAGAATACCTAGCCCAGTTAACTGTGTCAAGGAAGGACAGGAGGGCAGTAGTGGTGCTGTGTCCTGGTCTGAAACTATGCTGAATGGGTGACAGAATTTGGTTTTCAAGTAGATGGTTGAGGAGATGAGCATGGATGCATTTTTCCAATATTTTAGAAAGGGGTGAGATAATTGCTATGGGCTGAAAGTTTGTGGTGTGTCTGTGTTGCTGCCGCCTTTGTGTAAGTGGAAAATGAATGCTTCTTCCAGATGTCTGGGACAAGGGACTCTTTAATCACTCTGTTAATGAGTATATTGATGGGATTAGCTACAGAGTTTGCAGCTAGTGGCAGGAAGTGTAGGGGTACACTGTCAGGGGCCAGAGTACATGGTTTTAGCTTAAGTACATTTTTTTATTGTGGCACTGGGTATGGGAGAGAATTTTAGGTTGCAGATGAGGGTAGGATTGTTTTCTGGGAAGATTTGGTCATCTACTATCATGGTGGTGGTGTTACTGTAGAAAAAGTGGTGGACAGGTTAGCTATGGTGTCAATGAAGTAGGAATTGAAGAGGGTGGCAAGCTCGGTGGGGGGTTTGTGTGGGTCAGGGGATGGGTTGCTTTGACAGCCTGGGTAGGATAGCTGGTTAATAGAGGACCAAAACATTTTGAGATTATCTTTATGTTGGCTTTGTAGGTGCAGGTAGTGGGCTTTTTTATCTCTGGTTATTAGATGTTTTGCCTGGTTATGGGGTTGCTTGTACTGTAGTAGAGTTGAGGGAGTCTGTTTTTCTGCCATGATTTCCAGATTTTATCCCTTGTGGACACTGCTTCTTTGGTGGATGTTGACAGCCAGCTTGCATGGTTATGTTTTACTCATTTTTAGCAGTGTGGATGCTTGCCTATTTAGTAAGTCTAGGAAATGCTGAATTAAAAAATTCAACAGCCTCATTTAGTGGTAGGGATATGAGATGTTCCCAATTTACTTTAGCTAAGGTTTCATTAAATATGGATGGTTGGAACTTAGTCAAATTTCTGGTTAATTTGCATTGGTGTTGGCCTGGGTTTGGGGTAGATTTGCATAGGATATATGTTGGGTAGTGGTCGCTAATGGTACGAGGTAGTATGCCTGCGGTGGTGATACTGTTAGGGTGGGACACTAATATCTAGTCCATTGTGGAGCCCCAATTGTTATTTTTATGGGGTCTGGTGATGCCTTGAATTAGTTGGGAGAAGTTGTAAAGGTTTATGTTTTCAGAGGGGTTGTTTTGGGCAATGTCTAGCCAATCAATGTTTACATCACCTAGGATGATGGTTTCATAATCTTTGTTTTGGGATGTCCAGGAAAATATGTTTTCTAATATTGGTATGTTGTTTCCAGGAGGAATATACAGAGCAATTAAGCAAATGTTTTCATGACTGTTAAGTTTTAATACAGAGATTAGTGCTTGCTGGGGAGAAGTTTGGTGTTGGTTTTGAGTAGAGAATTAAAATATATTTGCTAGGAAAGAGTATTGTTACTCCCCTTCTTTTCTTGTGGGGCTGGTTGGCTCTCAGGCATGAATAGCCTGGAGGGAGAAATTAGGTGTCTCACATACGATTTCAACGTGGTTTGGGTAGCTGCTATAATATCAGGGTTGTTTTGTGAAATCCATGCCTGGAGTTCAGGTAGCTTGTTTCTAAAGCTTTGGAGATTTACAATTGATAGCATGAGAAATTTGCTAGGTTTGCTGGAGCTGTTGGGAGGGGAGTTGGGCCTAGGTTGAGTTGTATATCAGTGCACTGGGATATAAAGCCTTGGCAAATTACGTGGGTTAAACTTATACGTTTTTTCCTAGAAATGGTATAGTTGCTGCTGGTGGTGTGATAACAGGGGTGTCTTTGGAGAGGCAGAATTTTTAGTTTGGATAGTACAGAAGTATTAGCTGTGAATAAGTTAGGGTGGATGTCCAAGTAACTTGATAAATGTGGGTTGTGTGTGGTGGTTGTACAGGTGGGTGTAGGAGGTATATTGGGCGTCTGTAAAGTTGTGATTACTGTTAGGAGAGAGTGTAAATGAGAGAAGTGAGATCATAGTAATAGTGATGGACATGACGGTGGTTGAGTGCAGGGTGGTAACAGAATGAATATGTGCAGGATAGCGATAGTTTAGGGGATGGAGCGCTATATGGCCCTATTTAGACTGGATGGGGAGGTAGAGTAGTTAGGAGGTATGGTATGACTGGAGGAATAATTAGGGTGGTTATGGGATAGGTGAGGTTAGGTATAAGGTTAATTTTATGCGGGGATGGGAATAGGGTAGAGAATGGAGTAAGCATAGCAGGCCCGGCCCCAACAGGGAGAAGAGCTGAAAAAACATCAGTTTAAGGTGAGTAGTAAGCTTAAAATATCAGCATCTAACAAAAGATTAATCTAAGCAGTTCTGGAACACTTTAAATAATTATCACTGTAATATACAACCTTGGTAAACACTAGTTCTTATGTATCATTAGAGGAGCATGAAGCAGTTTTTTTTATTTTCCTGCCAAATGTATCTAGTTCTTTTTGGGGTGAGTTGATCATCCCAAAGTTGCAAGCTGAAACAGGAAGTGCAAGTTGACTGATTGCTTTGACATCTTATTCCAAGATGTCAAAGCAGTTTTCACTCCTCTACAACAATCCTTCCTCAGTTTTCTCATTTGTTCCTGTTGTATTATTGTCTCATCATCTATTCCCAGATATTTATATACTCTATCTTGTTCTAATTGTTTTGCATTATACATTTTCTCAATTCATGAATTTTCCTACTCCAAATGTTGTTTCTGAACATTTGTCAAACCCAAATGGCATTCTAATGTCATCAGAGAACAAATTTAAAATGACCTGTAGCTGTTTTTTCAGGTGTTTATCCAATGAACTATAGAGTCGTAAATCATTCACAAAAAGTGGAGAAATCTTCTAACAAGTTGATTTTCTTGGAATCGGGCTGAATCCATGACCTAGGCTGTTAAGTAAACAGCTTAATGGATTGAGGGCAATGTAAGAGTAACGGTAACACAGCATTCTCTATGGAATATTTCATGTTGGATTTTCACACTATGGATAGCAATTCATATGTTTTGGTGGTTTAACTGCAGGGGTTTCCACTTTTTCATGGTGAATGCAATAACACAAAACAAATTGACAAAGTCTTTTTCTTACGATTTACTGTTACACTAACTGTGACAGATCTTGTACGCTTGTAAACCTTCCATAATCCAAGAGTGCAGGATACTTGCTAACAAATGATACTTTTTATCCATCCAAACTATACTGAGACTCCATTTCTTTTTTATAGGTTTCTGCTATAGCTTTATTTAGCAAAAGACAACCCTGTTTTTTTGCTACTTTCCTTAAGTACTCGCATCTAAATCTTAATCTCTAGTTCTCAACCCCCCCCCCCCCCACACACACACACACACACTTCACTAACAGCATTTTCCACTTTGGTTTATAGCCTTTTGCTTGAGTTGCATATATGAATCTTAGCTGTGTAGCTACAAAGTACATTTTCAAATCAGTCAGTAATATCCAGGTATCTAACAGGACGACAAAACCTTTGTTCATTGCTGCTGATCTTCAGATCATCTGCCACAACCTTAGACATGCCAACACATTTGTCTCTCTCTCTCTCCACTTCAGCTAGCTAAACCGCAGCCTGTATGGCATACTTACTGCACCACAGTATCCATACATTTTAACCTGTCTTATTTTCTTGGTAGTCCTGTCTTTTTCATAATGCATCACTTTACCTTGAACCGGGTATTATTGCAAATTTAGTGTTTCTGATAACCAAAACATCTAGCACACAAGGGTTGCTTGTTTTGACAGGATAACAAATTACATATTGTTTTCCTTCCTTGAATTTAACTAACTCTCCCACACACCTCTTGTATTGCTATTTATTTTCTCATTAAAGTATCATACCAGTCTCTGGAGTGGTTATTTTCTTTCCTTAAGAAAGACAGACTGCAATATAACATGCACTAAAAACCTTTCATTTTGTGGTAGGTCATAACCTGGTATTTCAAGTTTCAGACTCTGCATGCAGTTTAACACACACACACAAAACATCCCACCACACACACACACACACACACACACACACACACACACACACACACACACACACACACACACACACGCAGGCATTTTTCAAATGTATTTTTTAAGCCACCAGAAAAGAAATGAGGTACTTCACTTTCTAGACAAAAGTGGATATTTAAGAGCTATATCTAACATCACTAACTTGACTCCTGACGAAGGACTCAAGTAATTGCAAAATGCTTCCAGTGTCTGTGTGTTTCCCTATCAAATCCAGTAATTACCTTGTTCTGTGGGAATAAATTGGCTTATTCTCACATTTACGGCAAAATCTATACTGAGAGTCTTGCGGAAAGGCAGTCAGCTGCTGAGGCACTGTTTTCCCTAACAGTTGCTGAAGGACTCGACTGTGAACAAGGCCTGCAGTTATGCTTAACTTTTTTTTTACAAACACTTATGAACAGGTAAAAATTACTGCTTCTTTCCACACTGACATAATTCAGCTTTCATGAAGGATCCATTTATGATCCAAGTTAGGGGAACTGTAATAGACTTTATACTCCTGTATGCAATGTTAAGAGATGTCCAAGCAGCTTCAGGACTCCCTTTTATTCCCTAAACAAGTTTCTGATATTGACTGCACACTGTACAAAGATGACTGCAGAAGTCTCTTTATTCCCTTCCCATTGAGACCTTATCAGAAGGGAGAAATATTGGTGTCAGCCACCAGTTTACCAAAACAGGAGCTTTAACTGTTCAAGGGTACTGTACGGGATTCAACACCAAATGTTACACTTTCTTAAAAATATAATCTGAACAGTTATAGACAATGCACTACAATTCAAGCAAACTTTCTTTTTAGCAATTGTAACACAGACCATTAACAAAAGCAAGACTAATACATCACTGTTACTGCTGTAAGATCATGTTGAAATGGCCTTCGGCAGGGGATTTCCAGTGAGTTGTTTAACTGGAGTGTGGCAGCATTGCTCTTGTGGGTCTCTCTTACAGTGTTTTTACATTAGAGAACTGAGTTTAGGCATTTTGTGGCACGGGGTGTTTGCATGGTCTATCCAAGTTGGAAAACACACCCTGTAAATCAATAAAATTGAGCAAACACCTTGTGGGCCAACATGCTTAGATCAGCTAGATGGGCATCAGGTGGCAATACCTATCTATTTAGTAGAATTCAGTACTGTGCAAACATTAAAGTTAGTACTGTTTAGTACAACTTGCCCCAATAAAGCACCTTCATTAGCCATCTAACACCAGTACATCACCCCAACCCCCCCCCCCCCCCGTAGCTCACCAATCAAAAGACTAGACAGCAAGGATATGCAATTTCTTACCTTCTCTGTAGACAGCTTAGTGGATATGTGATATCTTAAAACAATGCAGCAATTGTTTCATGTTTACCAACATCCACTTAATCTTTAAAGACACAGACACAGTATGTAACAGGTGTACTTGCACAATGACGCTGGAGGCTAAACTCTCGCATAAAAGCACACATCAGGTTGTCAAAACCACGCACAACAGACACAAACAGATGTATGCTGAGGCACTTAAAAACTATCTTCAAAAGATCCCCTAGTTCGACCACTGGCAAAGTTATGCCTCAGCAAGCCCAAAGGCACTCAAAGGGGGGGGGGGGGGCAAACACTACGCCCATGAAGCAAACAAACACTTCCTAGGATTCTCATCATAGGGAACTCCATTGTAAGATATAGTGGTGCCCCTCTGACAAGGCTGAACATGAAGATAACAGGTAGCTGCTTATCTGGCGTCAGGGTCTGACACATCATGCACACAATCAAGTTATTACATCACAAGTACCACTATGACTCCATCATAGTCCATATAGATGTAAACAACCCAAGACATACCTCCCTGGACTATGTGAAGAGAGACATTATGGAGCTCTCAAACTGTCCCTCAGGCTGGTCCGAGCCTAGCACTTAGCAGCATATGATCATCACAGAGATGGTGCCACAATATGACCAAAAGATGACTGATTTTAACAATTGGTTGTCTTCCTGGTGTCACTCTAAGGGGATCCAATTTTTGTCAGCTTAGGAGGACATGGTTAACAGACCATGCAGCTTTGACAAAGATGGTTTACAACTGTCCCTTCTAGGCTTTTAAATACTGGCTACATTTTTATCTACCCACATTGTGCCTCTCTTACGCAATGACAAACTGACAACCCTACCAACAAACTGAACCTGAAGGTGTAACTGCTCAATGCCAGGAACCTAAAAAAAAACTATCCCCTCCAAGCCCTCCTCACACTTGAAAATACAGATATCTGCTCAGTTACTCAGACATAGTTTTAAAGCGGCAGAGTATCCTGGTAGTGTAAGGTTTCAGTGTCATCCACACTTTTGGACCAGTAGCTGCACAGCCAAGGACAATAGCTGGAGGTGTCTCGATATACTCAAACAAGCACACCTCTAGGTTGCTCAAACAAGACAAAGCGCTGAAGTCCCTCCACATACAGATCACCACAGACACAATCCCATCCATATCCTAGCCAGCAATAGATCACCTTTCATGTCCCATGAAGCTCATCATGCATACTTTCCTACTGATGACACTTACCATACAACCTAACACTGTACTCATGGAAAACTTTAAATTACCCCTCTGTTGACTGGAAATCCTACACAGCCTCAAATCTGCAGGGACATAGATTCATGGACTTCATAAATAAAAACACATTTGACCAAACAGTGAATATGCCCACTAGAGGCATACTAGTACTTCATACTCACAAATATGGAAGAACCCTATACCGCCACCAATGTCTCATCCTCCCAGGTAAGGGCCAATCATAATGCCGTTTTCTTCAAAATCAGCTCTGTAATCCCATTAAAACAAGCAACAGTTAGGAACTATTCCAAGGCAAATTACCTGTTATTAAATGACGGTTTATCAAAATTTAATGCCCCCACAAACGCTGAGAACATTCAAGCCTGTGCTGAATTGCTCTCAGAAACTCTGTACAACCATGTCAGTGGCTGCATAGAGGTTGCTGTACCTACCAGAAGCCCAGAACTAGCCTCAAAAATAGTTAGCCCTGGTGGCATCCCAAATTAAACAGGATATATAGAACAAAAGGAAAACAATCTATGGCAAAAATTAAAAAGTGCAATTCCCATAAAGACAAAAATAAAAACACTCATCAAACTAAGCAGGCATTAAGAGGGCTATTTAGGTCAAATGAAGCCAACTTTGAGGTTAACATATCCTCCCAACTGAAAGATAACCATAAGGCCTTCTTCAGCTATGTCAGAAACCTCAAGGGCAGCACACAGCAATGTGCTGAACTGGTGGTTAATAGTGCCACATTAATGGAGCATGGTGATATAATGAACCTATTAACAGACAAATTCAGTTCCAACTTTATCTCCCTCTCACCCCTCAACCATTCCCCAAGAAATACCCTCAAGCATACCCCCTCCAACTATAACCAGGGAGCATGTACTGGTTGCACTTGCTAAAGCTAAGCACACAGCCTCAGTGGGCCCCAATATTATCCCCGGATGCATCCTGAACAGTCTAAAATATGACTAATCAGGAGCACTCTATTAGGTTCATAGGTAGGTAAGTAGGCTATTGGCCCTGGGGCCTATATAAGCCTAGCCAAAAAGGTTCCCTGGCTTTCGCCACCCAAGAAAATTATTTTCCTGTGCCCCTGGCAAGCAGTGCCGCTGAACTGATCCCCGGGGTGGATTTTCTATTTCCCATCCAGTCATCAAGATTTTTCTTAAAGAAGGCCAATGAGGAGCTTTGCTTGACATGAATGGTAGTTTGTTCCAGAGTATGGGAAGTCTCTGGGACAGGAATCTATCCCTCCAGCATGTTCTATTTACTGTGGTGACAAGGTTTAGGTCTTTTAAGCATGTGGTTTGGAGAGATTGGGATTTAAGTGTAGCATGTCCAACAGCTCTGGGTTTGACACAGCGTTGTATGTTAGGCAGAGATCGCCTCTGAGTAGGCGATATGCGACGGAGTAGAGATGGAGTTTTTTGAGATGGTCTGTGTATGGCATCTGTTTAAGGGCAGTAATCCTCTTAGTGAGGTATTTCTGTGGCCCTTCCAATTGTTGTAGGTGTCTTGTGAGATGCATGCCAAACTGGGCATTGTACTCTATAATGGGTCTGATGAGGGATGAGTAGAGAGGAACAATGACCTCCTTTTTTCCAGAGGAGAACCCTTTTGTGATGAGGTGTGCCACATAGACGGATTTCCTAACTACTGTGGAGATGTGGTTATCAACGGAGAGACTACTTGTCCACCTGTGTCCCGAGGTCTCTTATCACACTTTCAGTGTTTAGTGATCTACCACCTATGTGGTAGTTCATGGGTACCAAGTTTTTCCCAAAGGTGATGACAATGCACTTCTTGGCATTGAGCTTGAGGCCATGACTTTGACACCAAACATCTGTCTCTGTGAGGCCCTTTTGTAGAATGCCTACATCATTAGGTGATTCTGTTATGGCTCCCAATTTGCAGTCATCTGCGAACTTTGTCAGCCAAATACCTTCTGTGTTTGCCTGCACTTCAGAGAAGTAGATGCAGAACAGGAGAGGACCCAGGACCGAACCCTGTGGTACTCCACTCGTCACTGGTCTGAAGTTGGACTTGGAGTCGGCTACTTTTACTGTGTGGGTTGTGTCAGTGAGCCAGTTGGCCACCCATTGTGACATAGGGATTTATGCCCAGGTTAGTGAGTTTATCGATAATTCCAGAGTGGGGGATGGTATCAAAAGCCTTGGCGAGGTCAAGATAGGCTGTGTGCACTACCTTGCCTTCTACGGCTCTAGTGACTGCTTCAAAGAAGTCAATCAGGTTTAGTAGATGTGATCTATCTTTTACAAACCCAAACTGAGTGGGGTCCAGGGTTTGGAGCTTACCTATGTTTTTGTTTATAAGCTCCAAGATGATATGTTCCATGGCCTTGCAGACCAGGCTCATCAGGCTAATGGGGCAGTAGTTTCTAGGGTCCATGGCGGCATCCCCTTTGAGGAGTGGGATAACAGTCACTGTGCGACATTCAGTAGGCACATAGCCTGAGGTGAGGCTATGACTGAACATGGTACTTAGGGTGGGGTGCCAGTTCTTTCTGTAGTTTGTGCAGTATGCAGCCTGGGATGTTGTCTGGTCCCATGAATGCTGTGTTCTTGGCTTTGGAGAGTGCGGTCTTTACTTGTTCATCTGTGATTACAGGGGCTTTGCATTCTTCCGGTATTAAGATGGGCCCTTTGGAGGGTGAGAGGGGGGTAAAGTTAGCACTGAACCTATCTTCCAGGATGTTGGCAATATTGGTTGGTTCTGTATATTTAGTGCCATTGTACTGTAGCTCAGAGCAGATGCGAGTGTTGCCATTCATATTCTTGACATAGATGTAGAATGCTTTGTGGTTGTCTTTGGAATCAGTGGCAATTTTATTTTCATAACTGGCTTTGGAGGATTTTATGAGGGCTCTCAGCTTCTTGCTGAGGCTGACCAGGGAGTTCCTCTAATCTTGGGATTTTACTCTTTTTTGCAACAGCTTCTTCCTTCTGTTGTAGAGCTTGTTTATGGCAGGGGACCACCAGACTGGCTTCTTTTTTTGGAGGATAGCACGATCCATGCACACGTGTATGTACTTATGCAGTGCATTAGTGCAAGATTCAGCAGTTGTACCTCTATGTTCCGTCTCCATGGGTGTCGTGAAGTTTGCCACTTCTGTCTTAAGAAGCATGAAGTTGGCTTTGGAGTAGTTTTTGACAATGGTTTCCTTAATGGGGGTTTGGGTGGGATATGGATGTCTAGGGTGATTAGCTTGTGGTCGGATCTGACCAGCGAGGAGTTGACCTCTGGTGTGGAACACCGGTTACCCATATTGGTAATGACCAGGTCCAGGATATTGTTGTTCCTGGTGGGGGTGTGGACAACCTGATCCAAGGCATTGGAATTTATGAATTCCAGAAAACGTTGAGCGAATGAGTTGGTACATGAGTAGTTCTCCCAGCTGATGGTGGGATAGTTGAAATCACCCATAATTAAGGTATTGGGTTGTACCTTAATATTTTGCAGTACCTTAAGAAATGAAGAGTGGGAATCCTGGGGCATGGTGGGGGATCTGTAACAAGCTACAACCTGGACTGAGTCTTGCCCAGTGTTAGTTGCACTTGGATAATTTCAGATGCATTATGTTGAGCAACTAGCCTGGAGGTGTGGATATCCTTAATGAATATGGACATGCCTCCACCTTTAGTGTTTCAGTCCAGGTTAGGTGGCCGAAAGGTGTGGTATGAATTATAGCCTGGTAATGCAGGGGTGCTCTCTGGAGCCATGAACCAGGTCACTGCACAGATGTCGATGTTCTCCATTTTAAGGAGTGCCTCTCGAGTGAGTGCATTTTGAGGTTTAGACGTCTAGCATTGAGTAGCATTACCCTCAGAGTCTGCTTGCTTGTATCTGTTATGGTGGTGAATTTAGCATTTGAACCTTGACTAAAAAAGGCACTACAGGGGTGGCAAGAGCCTTAGCAGTATCCTGAATCCCAGGGGCGACAGGTGCAGGTCATCTCTGGCAAAGCATCGTGGTCTGTCGACCATGTCATCCCAGGCAGACAGATACTGGATCCCCTTAGAATGACACCAGAAGCTTAGTCAATTGTTGAAGTTAATCATTTTGTCCTTGTACTGTGGTATCATTCTGGGTGATGGCAGGATGCTATTCAGGGCTAGGGTCACACCTGCCTGGTCTACAAGATCTGAAAGCTCCTCCATGTCTCTTCATATAGTCCAGGAGGTACGTCTCAGGTCATTCACACCAACATGGACAATGACAGAGTCATATTTGTACTTGTTGTGGAGTGACCCGAGTGCGTGCATTATGTGGCAGATCCTGGCATCTGACAGGCAGCAGACAGTAACTTTCTCCTTAAGCCTTGTGAGTGGGAACATCAGTGTGCCTGATTATAGAGTCATCTATGACTAGTGTGTTGGGTACGCTGATTTGCCTTATGGGCCGAGGTTGTGTGGCACACTGATTTTGTGGGCTGTGTGTCATTTGGGTAGTGTTTGGGGGTGGTGGTTGTCTGCATCTCAGCTTGGGAGGTCTCTGTTACTTGGGCAGATATTTATTGAGAGCCACCGTGAATGTGGGTGTGTGCTTTGTGTTTCTGTGTGTGGGTTTTGGAGAACTATGTGTTGAGTGTGGTATGGTGCAGGTGTTAACCTTCTCCTCTTGACTGTCTAGTTCAGTCCTGGCTTGAGAGAGCTTGGCTTCCAGTTTGGCTACATAAGTGCATCTCTCACAGGTTGTAGTGTTGGGTGATAGGAGGACAGGGTTGTCAGTGTACATGAGGCAATTTCTACATTGCCCCAAGATGCCCAGATTCATCAGGTGGACAGGAGAAAACACCAGGAGCTGACCCATGGACATGCCTGGATAGGTGTTTATTAATTTAAGTACTAAGAACTGTTTTTCTCTTGACAAGTGAGGAAAGTTGAGTGCTGTAGTAAATTTGTAGTTTATTTAGTGCTTACGAGTTCTGAGCAAGTGTTGAGCACAGGGAAACAGTTTTGAGTGCTGGAACTTAAAAAACTGGCTAGTTCTAGCTAAAACTAGCTAGATTTAGCACCAATCCCAAGAAGAGAAGCAGGCCATGGCGTGTTTGGTGATCCACAATCTTGTCCCAGATGATGCAAGGGTCTGCATCATCTGGGATGAGCCTTTTTCTGGTAGATGCCTCGAATAGCAACTCGACCAATCAGGTATGTTAAGCACAGACACTCTCCAACCAGAAAGAGTCAGGAATCAATGCACTCTGCTCCTACTCTTACCAGGATCAGAATATAAGTACAGATTCTAAGCTGTAACCTATAAAGCAGTTATTAAGCTTTCAGGTGATCAGCAGTCTCCAAGAAACAATGTAACTGCACTCCTTCTCTCACCAGGAAAAAAACGGAAGCACTAAGCCCAAGATGACTACCGAGAGGCAGAATGTGGGCTCTACAATAACTGGTGGTCTTGCAATAGATGCTTAAAGGTAAGGTAAAAAAATGGTGCATCCTAAACATTGCAGTGTGCACTAGAGGAGTTAGATGTGAAAGTAGGTAATTAGAAGTTATGTACTCACCATAACGTTCCATCTGAGTAGGTATCTTCATTTGTCTGCAACCTTTGGGATACGGATCCGATCTCGGATCCGAGCCGGCAACTTTTACCACAGCATAGATCCGAGCTCCTAGCTCCTCCCTTTACCCATAATCCCCTGTCAACCCTAACTGACCTCAGATCAAGTTTGCCCGATATAAGCAATGTAAAAGTGCCCCGGAAGGGGATAATCCAAGACAGATCCTAAAGGTCAGGGGGAAGGAGGGGGGGATGGCTGCAGACAAATGAAGATACCTACTCAGATGGAACGTTATGGTGAGTACATAACTTCTAAATCTGAAGTAGGAACTTCATTTGTCAGCAACCTTTGGGACAGAGTGCCCAGCTACCTGAATCCTGGGTGGCCTTTATGGAAGAACATTCCGGAGCACTGCAGAGCCAAAGGACGCCCTACCTCTGGAGACAACATCCAGTTTGTAATGGCTGATAAAGGTATGAGATGAGGCCCAAGTGGCTGCGGAACAAATATCATCTAAGGGGACCCTAGATTTAAAAGCCGCCGAAGCAGCGACGGCCCTAGTAGAATGAGCGTGAACCCCTTGAGGTGCAGGCCTTCCCGAACTCTGGTACGCTAAGAGGATACAATTAGCTATCCACCGTGATAGTGTAACTTTAGAAATTGACTTGCCTAAACTTGTTTTGGCAAAGGAGACAAACAAGTGGTCAGATTGCCTATGACCAGCGGTTCGATGAGTATAAAAACGTAATTGTCTGTGCACATCCAAGGAATGCAGTTTATATTCTCCTTTGTTCTGGTAATGGGGAAAGAACATGGGAAGATTAATAGATTGATTAATATTAGCTTCTGAAGACACCTTAGGCAGAAAGGACAGATTGATCCTGAGGTAAACTATCTGGATGGAAGGATAAATACGGCGGCTTAACACATAGAGCCTGAAGTTCAGAGACCCTTTTAGCTGAAGTAATGGCCACTAAGAAGGCCGTTTTCCAAGAGAGATATTTAAGATCAACCGTGGCCGCCAGCTCGAAAGGGGGGCTAGTCAAGGCTTTGAGAACCAAAGACAAATCCCATGGGGGTACTACCTCCCTGACTGGAGGTCTGAGAAGGAAAGTACCCTTGAAGAAAGCTTTACAAAGCTTAGCAGTCATCAGAGGGCCTGATTCATGCCCTACATGATAATGCAAAATCGCTGCCAGTTGTACCTTGACTGTAGAGCAGCTAGCCCCTTGATGAAAAAGGGTAGTTAAGAACTCCAAAACCGACGTGAGAGGCGCCGTGAAAGGATCCAAGTGATGGTGTTCCACCCAGATTGAGAAACGTTTCCACTTGCTTCGGTAGGCTCTTCTGGTGGAAGGTTTATGTGCTGCTACTAGGATGGCTTTGACTGGTGAGGAGATTCCGTGAGTCCTAATCAGGAGTGGAACTGGAGCAACCAAGCCGTCAGCTTGAGGTTGATCAGGTTGGGGGCCTGGAGACCCAGAGGGTGGGTAATGATATCCGGGAGTGGATCCAGAATCCATGGTGGATGAATTAGATGAGACCACAGGTACGGGAACCATGTTTGACGAGGCCAGAATGGGGCAAAGAGGATCATTTTGCTCCCCAGCTGACTGGCTTTCTGTAGGAGTTTCAGCATCATGGGCAACAGAGGATAAGCGTAAAGGAGACCGGGAGGCCAAGCATGTACTAGAGAGTCTCTCGGGGACTCCCCCTGAGGGGGAATTAGAGCGAAGTAACTGTTGCATTTGGTATTTGAAGGAGAGGTAAAAAGATCGCAACAGGGTTGCCCCCATAGGGCAAATATCTGTTTCGCTACTAGGGGATTGAGAGACCATTCGTATGGAGTCAGGATCGAACGACTGAGCCTGTCTGCTAGAATGTTGGACCGTCCCGGAATGTGCGTTGCAATAAGAAAGCGGTTGGTGGAAATCGCCCATTCCCACACTCTCATGGCCTCGCGACAAAGGGGATAAGACCTGGTTCCCCCCTGTTTGTTGATGTACCAGACAACTGACATGTTGTCCGTTTGTACTGCAACTGTCCCAATCGGTAGAAGGCTGTGAAGTGCCTGCAACGTCAAAAGCACCGCCCTCATCTCTAGGACATTGATATGCAAGGAGGTCTCCATGTCGTTCCACGTGCCTTGGACCATTCTGCCTGAATAGTGCCACCCATCACCCCAGGCGAGAGGCGTCCGTGGTCACTGTGGCGATGGGGGAAGGCATCGAAAATGGTCGCCCCGTGTGGAGACTCTGGGACCGGAGCCACCACATGAGCGATGTTCTGCAAGCCCTGCTTAGGGAAATAGGATGGGACAGGGGGTTGCGAGACAGGGACCATTGTACTTGGAGGGTCCATTGCAGTACCCTCATATTTAGGCGGGCTAGAGGTAAGTAGAGGAATAGCTGCCGCCATGGACCGTAGAGCCCTCAGGATCAATTCCGCAGGTGGAGCAGGAAGAATGAGAATGGCCTTGACATGCAACCTCAGGTTCTGAAGCCGATCGGGAGTTAAGAAGGCAAGCATTATCCTGGAATCCAATCTGGCCCCTATAAAATCTATCACCTGTGAGGGGAATAGAGAAGATTTGGTCATGTTGATAGTTAACCCTAGACGTGGACCAAGGTCGAGAAAGTAATCCCTGCCTGAACAGAACAGATGCCTTGTTGGGGCGATGAGGAGCCAGTCGTCCAGGTACGGAAAGACCTGAATTCCCTGAAGCCTCAGGTGGGCCGCTATGACCACCAAGACTTTGGTGAATACCCTGGGGGCTGAGGTGAGACCGAAGGGAAGGGACCTGAACTGAAAATGACTGGCTCCCAGCTGGAAGCGGAGGAACCTCCTGGAGCGTCTGTCCACTAGGATGTGGTAGTACGCATCCTTGAGGTCAATCGAGCACATCCAATCGTTCTCCCGTAATAGGGGAAGAATAGATTGTAAGGTGACCATTTGGAACTTTTCTTTGGGTACTGCCAAGTTCAGGAGAGAGAGATCGAGAATGGGTCTCAAGTCCCCAGTCTTTTCTGGCACCAGAAAGAACCGGGAGTAAAACCCCGATCTGAACTGATCTGGGGGGACGGGTTGGATGGCTCTTTTTTGTAAAAGCTGCTGAATTTCTGGAGCAGCTGCCTCCCTCTGATTGGGTGGTACGTCGGGGAGGCTTCTGATTTTGGGGGTTACAATAAAGGGAATTTGGTAACCTCTGGATATGATGCGAAGCACCCAGCGATCGGTTGTTATGGACTCCCACATTGCTAGGTGCTTCGAAAGATGCCCCCCCGACTGACTCCAGAGTGGAGCAGCCGAGCAACCCCTCAGGGGTTCTGCGTGGGCCTCTCAGAGAAGGGTTCTCTGGACCCAAAGTTTCTGGGACCCCCCTCTGCCTCTTGGGCGGCGTCCTCCCTGTCCTCTTCTGCCACGAGAGGACTGGTTGTCCGGAGCAGACTGGGACTGATGCGATTTTCGGAACCACATCTTCTTCTGACCCTTTTGGTTCTTAGAAAAGGACCTCTGGGGAGCAGAGAAGCGGACTCTGACAGCAGACAACGTCTTCCCGTCTTTCTCGCTCTGGACTGAGGTGTCGCGAATGGTTTTGCCAAAAAGTGCAGAACCATCAAAGGGGACATTCGTGAATGACGCCTTAAAGGGTTCCGAGAAGTCACAGTGTCGGAGCCAGGCCTGGCGCCTGATTACCAGGCTGGCTCCGCCGGCTCTAGCGGCTCCTTCAGTGGCGTGTGACATGAGCCGCATAGAGGTGTTAGAAACTGAATGTAGAGTAGACATTCGGGAGGAGTACAGATGCTTGTCTCCTTCCGACATGGAATCTGGGGGGGGATGCAGCGTATTCTTTTATTAGATCCCGCTGCATCCGGATGACGTGTGCCATATAGTTCAGCGCTCTCATGGAGAAGGTTGCTGAACTAAAGACCCGCTTCCTCAGGCGGTCCATCGCTCGAGAGTCCTTACTCGGAGGGTGGACCGCAGAGCTCTCCTGAGCCAGCTCTCTCTTGGTGGCCGCCGCACCAACATGGCATCCACAGGGGGACCACCGCTCCAGTGGGTTCTCTCAGCAGGGGGACTCAGGATCCTATCCGGGTGCTTGGGAATTGGCTCCACAGTGTCCGGCTCCTTCCAAGCCCTGGTGGAAATAAGGTCCACCAGGGGGTCGGGGGGAGGGGACACCCAAGAGGTAGATGGCCCTGCTTCGAACGCCTCTAGGAATACGGACTCATCGGAGGAAGCCTTGGGGGCAGACCACCCCCCTAATCCTGAGCATCTCCATGATGTCTCCAAAGGAGACATCCTCGGGGGTGACCTTGGGGAGCCTTCCCCTTCATCTAAGTCCGTATCTTCGGTAAGGGACTCAGGGGAGTCCATGTGCCTCCTCTTACACTTGGCTTTGTGAGCGACCTCTTCGGGGGGGCTGTCCATGGAAGACTCACCAGCAATAACAGGAACACCCAGAGACGTTGAAGCAGGCTTGCCGGGTGATGGGAGCCCGGACCAGCTGCGAGGGAGTGCAGGGAGGAGCCGAAGCCAGGACCAGGGGTCCGGATACACTCAACAGTGCCCTCTCCACCACCGCGAAAGCCGAGGGGGAGCTACTCTCAATAGGCTCCGAGAGTCGGCTCCCACTTGGATCCGAAGCTGGGACCGGATCCGGGGCTGAGACCCTCGGATCGGAAGGACCCGTGTGCTCCGACCGGGACGGAGCCGAAGTTACACAAAGTCCCTCGGATCCGAAGCTCCGCCCATGGCTCCGAGAGGTCGGATCAGACAAACTCGAGGGACCAGTTGGAGCCAAAGTAACTAGTACTGTCGGCTCCGACACCACCCCCCCGGATCCGGCTCGGCTCAGAGTGCTCCGAACCCGGGAAGCGGGACGGAGAAGGAGCGATTGGTGCAAAAAATGGGGCCGAGCTCCCCCCCCTTCCCCCCGGAGGGGGGGGGGGAGGCAAGAGCACTCCCATCTGCAGCTGGGCCTGGATGAACCACCTCATCATCCGGTCCATGTCTGCATCTGACATACTAAATGTAGACCTCGACGAGGCCACCGAGGCAGACCTAGAGTGACGCGACGGGGACCGGGTTGCCTCCTCCCCAGGTCCCGGTGAAAAACAAGGGGACCGGAGCAGAGGAGGAGGCGATCCAGAAACCCTGGATGGAGAAGCCCGCTTGGCGGGCGGGGCCGAGGAAGAGTCCTCGGCCCGCCGCTTATGGTGCTTCTCCTTCCTTTTGGTTTTTCCGGCCTCCCTTTCCTCCGGAGCCAAAACGGGAGCTTGAGTCCCGATCGGAGGAAGGGAGGCAGGGGTGGCTGCTACCAAGGACTGGATAGCGGCCACCGAAGAACCGGAGGTCGGGGCAGAGTCCGGGGGCAAAAGGCCCGCCAGAATCAGCTTCGATCTCCGGTCCTTTAGTGCCCTGGGGTTGAACGCTGCACAAATCGTGCATCCCGAAGAAAGATGTTCAACCCTAAGGCACCTAATGCACTGGGTGTGGCCATCCGCCGGTGAGAGCTTATGGCCACACTCGGTACATTTTGAAAAGATGGCTTTAGGGGCCTCCGACATATTGAACGTAAAACACACTCACTAGGCCCCTAACACACCACAAACACACACACTACGGACCAGCGAGGGTAGGGAGGAAAAATTTTACAACAAAAATAGATAATTAAGAGGGAACCTAAACAAACTCACACAATCACACAAGAAAGTACAAAAATTCTAAGATTTTTCTCACAAAAACCTTCCGAATTGCCAGGAGCTCAAAATCCAGCTTGTTGGCTTGAAGCGCGACAAACTAGATCTGAGGTCAGTTAGGGTTGACAGGGGATTATGGGTAAAGGGAGGAGCTAGGAGCTCGGATCTATGCTGTGGTAAAAGTTGCCGGCTCGGATCAGAGATCGGATCCGTATCCCAAAGGTTGCTGACAAATGAAGTTCCTACTTCAGATCTTAAGTTTTACCTGTCTAAAAGTTAAGTTTTAGTGGAGAGTCACTATTTTTTAAAGCAGCAAGACAGATTGAAAGGGGGTGGTCACTTTTGTATTCTGGTACTATGGAATACAGTAGGATGGCCAATAAATTTAAATAGTTGAAGGGGAGTGATTTCACAAAATAATAAATCTGCGCTTACTCACACCAGCCAGTAAAAGCAGAGACGAAATGAGATATACGGTCAAATTAACATAAGGGCCAGGCAACTAGAAAGACAGTGGTGTTTAAGAATACAACAGTAACCGGCTGACAGGGTGGGAAAAATTTCTGTCGGACTCGCAAGAGACAGAGCTGTGGTCTCTTTTCAAGTTTTAGTATGCGGTTAAAAGCAGAATACAAGTAAAACACAGTGTAAATAAAACAAATTGCAGTATACAAAATAGAAAAAGCAATAAAGTAATACAAAACACAACAAATAAAAAGCAAACTAACCTTTCCCTCACAGCAAACTAACAATCTGGGTGAGCCTTTCTAGTAAAGCTCTGAAATGTTTTACTCTTCCCCTTAAATAGAAGGTTCTAGTTCCTAGCTCCACCCCCTCAGTTCACAGATGATTAATCTTAGCGGACCTGGTGTAACTTGTGTGACTCCTTAACTGACCTCTTCGAATTTCTGTCCAACTCACAAGAGACAGAGCTGTGGTAATATAGTCATGGTAATAATATTCATTATTTAACTATAGCCTTAAAACAGGCTTTGTGCTGTGTGACTGGAGGACTGTGGCAGTCATCCCCCTTGAAGTGGAAGGAACTTCAATAGATTCTGGAAACTACAAACTCATTTGTCTGATTTGCAAAGTCATGGAAAGAATTATCATGGAAATTATCATCAAGGACATAGGAGACCTCCAGACACTGGATCCATCCCAGTTTGGCTTTGTCAAAGGAAGGTCATGCTTACTGAACCCAGTGGACTTCTTTAAAAAGGTCATAGAGGCAACAGATGAGGGGAAAGTGGTGCATACTGCCTACCTAGATCTCGCTAAAGCATTTTTATATCACAAAGGCAATGTCAACAAAGTTATGTAACTAGCCATAAACCCCCTTTGCAACATGCTGGGTAGCTAGCTGGCTCATGGATAGGACCCAAGTGGCGGATAGGATCAATGAGGCTATCTTCACAGAGATGCTGGTCACCAGTGGAGTCACTCAGGGCTCTGTGTTTGACCCACTCCTTCTTGGCATCTATTTCTCAGAGGTCAAAGCTGAAGTCAAAGACCTCTGTCTGCCCAAGACTGTAGATGATTGCAAACTGGGAGCAGTCAGTGAATACCCCCATGATGAGAACAACATTCAGAAAGGTATAATAGAGACAAATGCTTGGTGGCTAAGCCATGGTTTAAAACTCAATACCAAGAAATGCATTACAGTACTTTTTGGAAAACTGGCCACTGCAGATAACTACGTCATCAATAAAACACCCCTAAGAGTTGATTCAACAGTCAGGGATCTGGGAACTCAATTTATTTGTATTTATTTATTACTTGTTTACTGTGAAAGTCCGACTTGGAATGAAGCCAATTTTCAGCAGATACCCGGGGTGAAATGCTCCACATGCATGTCTTATGCATGTATGTAACGTGAGAGGAAACCAAAGTACCCAGAGGAAACCCACATGAACGCAGGGAGAACATGCAGACAACGCACAGAAGGCACCTCAGCAGAGAATCGAACTGGAGAACCTCTTGCTGTGAGGCAACAACGCTGCCACTACACCACTGTGCTGTCCTATCTATACTCAGTGATAGTAACCTAGCCTTCAACCAACATGTGTCCAAGGTAGTAAGAAAATCCTTCTGTGTTCCCCAACTTATAAGCAAGGGCATGGCATCTAGATTCAGAAAGGTCATTGTGCCACTGTACTCAGCCCTCATCAGATCCATCATGGAGTATAATGCCCATTCAGTATATGTACCTGACCAAACACATGCACCATCTGAAATATCCACAAAAGTTCCCTTCAAAAAGAATACAAGGAGGAAAGACCTTGTCCTACGGTGACTGCCTCACAAACCTGTTTCTTTACTCAGTATCATACAGACTTCTGAGAAGTGATATTTGCTTGCAGTACAAGGTATCCCAGGAACCTGTTTTAATGAACCATTTGCATATCTGCAAAACAAACTGCATCAGAACTACCAGATCAAAATACTTAAATTTTGCTTGCGACATAAATAGAACATGCTGGTGAGAGAGAGAGAGTAATATTTCTCAGAGAATTCCCATTCTCTGGAACAACCTCTCCCATCCATGTGAAGCACAGTTCCTCCCTAACCCTATTTAAGTGCAACTCGGACCAAGGACGGGTAATCAGAAATTCACTCCTTGTCTGGTGTCCATGTCTCTGATGGACAGAGACAGTCAGTAAATCACCACCTGCATAAATCAAATTTGTGGGTCGCATCTGGGTTGCACTTAGCCTAGTATACACCTCTGAATCTACAGTAAACAACTGTTTTTACAAGACACTAGCAACAATTTTAATTCATCACTAGTCCAAGATGAAAGCAGCCTAAGCTTGAATAAGCTATTCCATTTTCTTTTCAATTTTCTATTTATTTTCTTTTGTCTGGCAGGTTGGCACATAGGGTTAAGGCTATGACGTGCTGACAAGCATCATCGTACAGTCCTGGGTTTAATTTCCCTCAGTCTAAACTTGCAAACTGTGTAACCGAGCAAGTAATTTAATCAGACAGACATACAGGGTTATCCATAAAAAGAGACATCTTTGTCAAGTGGGCTTACTCAGGTTAAATAAAAAACAAAACAAAACAAATGCACACCTGTGTGGATGGATCTACATTTAAGCGTTTAGATTTTTTGAATAAATTGTGAACAGAGATATGATCACCTCCTCCTCTGCCACTCTCACCACAAGACTGAATCACACTTCTATTGAATAGTGAATGCCTGGCAACCATAGTTTTGAGTCTGAAATACTGTGCTCTTGCTACGAAATAATGTCAACTCTCTTACAGTTAATAGCTAGTTACATCCATTCCAGAATACTTTGAGGCTAGAAAAGAAAGGAGATTTGAGGTTCTGAAAACACTCATTTTCCCTTTCAAAATTCTGCCTTGCACTTGTGTGAAGTTCTCTTCTCCAAAGTTCTGATGAATTATCATATAGAATACGCACTTTACTCTCCTTGCCCACTGGTAGCATCTGGTCTCGCACTTCAAAAAACTGCTTGAAAGAAACTCCTGTTTCAGATGGCAGTGTGGTAATCGATTTCTAATATGTGACAGACAGGAGCACTTCTAAAGGGTGCCCTGTTAGACTGGTGGCTCTACTAGCAGTCGCTGTTCTTGTTAAACCCCTCAGTGACATGTCCTTCCAAATGACACAGGTTGAATAATGACCACTAAGGCAGTCAGATAAGCTCTGACATGGTTTAGATGACTGTAGAACAACCGGTCTCAGCAGGCTGACTTTTTATGAATATTGACATTTACACTGTTAATGTGCACTGCACAGGGCTGGTTTGCAAAAGAACTGCAACATCCACAGCTCTGCATAACTCACAGATACTTTTACTGTGGACTATGTAAACAAAGGAGTGGATGACAAGGTTTTGTCATTGGAGGATAACTGCAACTTCAATCCAGTACCAAGAAAATTCCTCCTGAATGATTACCAAGGGAATGCCACACTTATCCTCGGTCACCAGAACCCTGGTGTTGGAAGCAGTGGTCTGCTTAGTGGGTTCTGATCCAAAAGAAGCACATCTGGTATTGGTGTGTGTGAAATGGGCTGAAGTCACAGCAGCCTCCGTAGGGGATATACCAGCAGACTAGGGCCTAACACAGAAATACAGAGTGCTACAGAGGTACCTCACCTGAACTGGCAAATCTTCTGATGAGGTGGCAAGTCAGACACCGAGAAGTTTTTATCCTCTTACACCCACTTCTCCTTTAGGTGTTTGTTTTTTTCACTTTTTCAGAATGAAGGTCTGGGAACTGTTAGATACCATAGCATGCAAAGGCCTAGTGCTACCAGAGTTTAAATCTTG
The DNA here is from genome assembly GCF_019279795.1 of Protopterus annectens. Classification (NCBI taxonomy): domain Eukaryota; kingdom Metazoa; phylum Chordata; order Ceratodontiformes; family Protopteridae; genus Protopterus; species Protopterus annectens. The sequence continues at coordinate 1,509,342,452 of NC_056732.1, read as the reverse complement.
TTTGAGGAATATAGCCCTATATTTAATGGTTTTGTTGTTTAATCTAGCACAAAAGGGGTATAGTTTGGCACCTTGTGCCTATGCCCTACACAGAAAAAAAACATAACTTTTTTAAACATTAACCACCAACATCAGAAAAAACATTAAAATAAGGAAGGCTCCTAGCGGGGTACTTATCTGAGTACTCTGGTAGTTCATAACCGAGTGACTGACAACACTCTCAAACATAGTATTGTGCATTGGGCTAACATGGTAAGAAATAACTGAAGATGGCACTGGCTGATGTATATTTACACCACCTGTCAATGTCAGACAGCAAAGGACATACAACAGCTGGGGGACTGTAGAAGACTCTGGTATTCGGGTTGGCCATTGGCTTCAGCATGGCAGGAATCCTAAGACTTTAGTACTACTGACTATGATGAACATTTTCAGACACTGTTGTTTCCACATGCTAAAAAATCAACACTTTGGTATAGGGTTAACAACGACCGCCACCAGTACTATTAGCCAAAAGGGTGCTGGCAAAAACTGGGCTACGGTTGGTCGAAGGAGAAGAGGAGGGGGAAGGCATGCCCGAAGGCAGGAAGAGAAGAGGAAGGTTAGGAATGTAGTAGTGAGGGTAGGAACTTTGAATGTTGGCAGTATGACTAGTATAGGGAGAGAGCTAGCTGATATGATGGAGAGAAGGAAGGTTGATATATCGTGCATGCAAGAAACCAGATGGAAGGGAAGTAAGGCCAGATGTATAGGAGGCTGGTTCAAATTGTTCTATCATGGTGTGGATGGCAGGAGAAATGGGGTGGGGTTATCCTAAAGGAACAGTATGCCAAGAGTGTTTTGGAGGTGAAGAGTGTGTCTGATAGAGTGATGTTTATGAAGCCTGAAATTGATGGTGTAATGATGAATGCTGTTAGTGCATATGCCCCACAAGTTGGGTGCACGATGGATGAGAAAGAAAAATTTTGGAGTGAGTTGGATGAAGTAGTGGTGAGTGTACCCAAGGGTGAGAGACTAGTGATTTGAGCAGACCTCAATGGGCATGTTGGTGAAGTGAACAGAGGGGATGAGGAAGTGATGGGTAGGTATGGTGTTAAGGAGAGGAATGCAGAAGGTCAGATGATTGTGGATTTTGTGAGAAGGATGGACATGGCTGTGGTGAATATGTATTTTAAGAAGAGGGAGGAGCATAGGGTGACGTACAAGAGTGGAGGAAGATGCACACAGATGGATTATATCCTATGTAGGAGGGCCAGTCTGATAGAGATTGGAGACTGTAAAGTGGTGACAGGGGAAAGTGTAGTTAATCAGCATAGAATGGTGGACTGTAGGATGACGTTGGTGATCAAGAAGAGGAGGAGGAGTGTGAAAGCAGTGCCAAGGATTAAATGGTGGAAGTTAAAAAAGAGTGATTGTGAGGTGGAGTTCAGGGAAGAGTTAAGACAGGCACTAGGAGTCAGTGAAGAATTACCGAATAGCTGGGTAACTACAGTAGAGCTAGTAAGGGAGACTCCTAGAAAGATGCTTGGAGTGACATCTGGACAGAGGAAGGAGGACAAGGTGACCTGGTGGTGGAATGAGGAAGTACAGGAGAGTATAGAGAGGAAGAGGCTGGCAAAGAAGAAGTGGGATTGTCAAAGAGATGAAGAAAGTAGACATGAGTATAAGGGATGAGACGCATGGCAAAGAGACAGGTGGCGAAGGCTAAGGATAAGGCATATGGAGAGTTGTATGAGATTGGACACTAAAGAGGGAGAAAAGGACCTGTACCGATTGGCTAGACAGAGGGACAGAGCTGGGAAAGATGTGCAGCAGGTAAGGGTGATAAAGGATAGTGAGGGAAACTTACAAGTGAGGAGAGTGTGTTGAGTATATGGAAAGGGTACTTTGAAGGGCTGATGAATGAAGAGAATGAGAGAGAAAGAAGGTTGGATGATGTGGGGATAGTGAATCAGGAAGTGAAACAGATTAGCAAGGAGTAAGTAATCACAGCTATGAAGAGGATGAAGAATGGAAAGGCTGTTGGCCCAGATGACATACCAGTGGAAGCATGGAGGTGCTTAGGTTAAATGGCAGTGGAATTTTAACCAGATTGTTTAATGACATTTTGGAAAGTGAGAGGATGCCTGGGGAGTGGAGAAAAAGTGTTTTGGTACCTATCTTTAAGAATAAGGGTGAGGTGCAGAGCTGCAGTAACTACAGAGGGATAAAATTGATCAATCACAGCTTGAAGTTATGGGAAAGAGTAGTGGAAGCTAGGTTAAGAAGGGAGGTGATGATTAGTGATCAGCAGTATGGTTTCATGCCAGGAAAGAGCACTACAGATGCAATATTTACTCTGAGATTGTTGTTGGAGAAATACAGAGAAGGTCAGAAGGAGTTCCATTGCGTCTTTGTGGACTTGGAGAAAGCATATGTCAGGGTGCCTAGAGAGGAGTTGTGGTATTGTATGAGGAAGTCGGGAGTGGCAGAGAAGTATGTAAAAGTGGTACAGGATATGTACGAGGGTAGTGTGACATTGGTGAGGATTGCGGTGGGAGTGACAGATACGTTTAAGGTGGAGGTGGGATTACATCAAGGATCAGCTCTGAGACCTTTCTTATTTACAGTAGTGATGGACAGGTTGACAGATGAGATCAGACAGGAGACCCCATGGACTATGATGTATGCAGATGACATTGTGATATGTAGTGAGAGTAGGAACCAGGTTGAAGAGACCCTGGAGAGGTGGTGATATGCTTTAGAGAGGAGAGGAATGAAGGTCAGCAGGGCTAAAACAGAATATATGTGTTTAAATGTGAGGGAGGGTAGAGGAATGGTGAGGATGCAGGGAGTAGAGGTGGCGAAGGTGAATGAGTTTAAGTACTTGGGATCAACAGTTCAGATTAATGGTGAGTGTGGAAGAGAGGTGAAGAAGAGAGTACAGGCAGGGTGGAATGGCTGGAGAAGAGTGTCAGGAGTGATTTGTGACAGATGGGTAACAATAAGAGTGAAAGGGAAGATCTACAAGAGGGTAGTGAGACCAGCTATGTTATATGGGTTGGAGACGGTAGAGTCAGAGCTGGATGTGGCAGAGTTAAAGATGCTAAGATTTGCACTGGGTGTGACTAGGATGGACAGGATTAGGAATCAGTATATTAGAGGGTCAGCTCAGGTTGGACAGTTTGGAGACAAAACAAGAGAGGCGAGATTGCATTGGCTTGGACGTGCTATACAGGGATGCTGGGTATATTGGGAAAAGGATGCTAAGGATGGAGCTGCCAGGTAAGAGGAAAAGAGGAAGGCCTAAGATAAGGTTTAAGGATGTGGTGACAGGGTTCTTTTGGCTATAGGAATGTAGTGCTGGCTAGACATTATGGTGTACAGAATAACTTTTTTTAAGGGTCAGAGTCCTCTCAAGGTGTTAAAAGAAACCATAGCACAATATTCCAGCATTTATAGACATTTCCTTTGCAAATGAAATAAAACATTATTTTTTTTGGTTTAATCCCTTATTTTCTTGTAGTGGTGTTCATACATACTGAAGCACGGTATTTAGAAAACTCCATGATGACAAATAGTAAGCAGAATACTTGCCTGTTTGCCCATGAATTCAAAGGCAGTAGAGACCTTAAAGATATTACAAGACAGTGGCTACCTGTTATGGCATACAATGATAGACAGACACAGACAATTGATGTTGCCGGCTTCCATTTGTAAAGAGCACTGGCTGGTCCTCAACCCTCTGCTAAAGAAGAGGATGAGCTTAGCATCAAACATAACCCAAACTTTTACTATGGAAGTGGTTACAATTTTTTTTGCTTGCCCAAAATCTTGCCCAATAGCTCTACTACTGACACCCAAGAGTCTCACTGGTTTCAGAGACATGGAAGCCGAACACTTCCAGGTTGCAAGACAGTCATATGGCTCATTTGTTCCCACGTGAGAATGCTTAATCAGTGTTCCCATTCCCAACAAACAGACAGGTGAGAGAGTTGGCCAGCTTGCTGGTCATGGGGGGTGGCATATCCTTTCCCCATTGAGAGCACCCCCTTCCTCCCTGGCAGTTTTGCTCAGTCCCAAGAGGGAGCACACCTCCATACACCAGATTCCTGTCAGCTTACTGGCTGCGCTGGCGCAGGTGACTTGGCCTCCACTTTGTAACACTTATTGCTCCTACTAGGTGTCAATCAACCCTGTAAGCAGGGCCACCTCCCTCCCACCCCGAGATAGGTGAACTCACAACAGACACTTCTTTCCATTCTCTCTCCACTAATCAAACTCTGGTTACCTCCAATATAGTCAAGGCTTTATCCCTCTATGACATGGAGCTGGCCTGGCTTGCAATTACAAACCTTGAACCCTCCCAGCTCAGCACATACTCTGATGTACCTGTTCCATTTATGAACCTAATTCATCTTTTTTTTTCCAGACAGAAATCTAACCTCTGTGTCAGTGGGCTGCTAAACACGGTCATGTTTTTGGTTCACATGAAGCCATGATGTCACTATAGTGTTGTGGTAAGAATACATTTCTTAGCCAGATCAACATCCACAGGAGTGTCCAATGCATATGCATTACACCTACCAGGCCAGAAAGGAAAAAAATGTTTAGCAAAAGTGTGCCCATGTATTCTACTAGTGGTCAGCTGTCTATGACTTAAATTAAAAGTTGATTCCTAGCAATATACTAATTAAGGTTTACTATCAAAAGTGCGAACGGCACTCCGTCGACTGTCATATACTCGAACATGGAAGGTCGTAATCGGTAATGTCGAAGACAAAATAATCAATCTAGGAATGGTTTTAACATGGGTCGAGGTAGGGGAGATGTTTGTAGTTTGGAATAATACAGGAACACCTACCTCGACCCATGTTAAACCATTCCTAGATTGATTATTTTGCCTTCGACATTACCGATTACGACCTTCCATGTTCGAAGGACAGTCGACGGAGTGCCGTTCGCACTTTTGATAGTGAACCACTAATTAAACTCTTTCCCCTGTTCTCTAATCACTTACCTCAGCTAACCAGATAAAGGCAAAGGTAATGCATGCAGTAGTAATAAAAACAGATAATGGCATATTGTAATGATTTTACCGTGGGAAATGGTCTTTCTGAGTTCTAATAGGCTCCTGAAACTGAGAGATGCCACATGTGGTTTACCCCAGCGGTCAGTCTCTTCCTCCACATCTTCCTCAAACTTGATCCAGCGGGCTCTCTCTTTCCATTTCATCTCCTGATGTTTATCCATAATTAACTCATTCAGCTCCACAAAAACCTGCACAGTAAAAATGTAAAGCAACATGAAGAACAGAGAAGTGATTTAGCAAACATTTTACAGATGTTGAACACAGCGAGGCAAATGTAAATAATATTCATTCTACGAATATAAATGCCAAAAAATGTGTCACTTTTTTTTTCTAATTACGTTTATTAGTTCTAATTTCCTAGACAGATTATCGGATAACATGCCTGTATGAGGTTAGTGCAACAAGAATAATAGACATAGTATACAGGAGACAGATTATGAGCTGCTAATCTTCATCCTGTAATCATGGGTTTGGTTATCTCAGGTTTCATTTGCATACTAATACTTCTAGCCTACTCCTGAAATGAAGCATTATTCAAGTGGGCTCAACTGGTTAAACAAACAAAAACAACCTTATAAAAACTCACAACCAGAACATTTTATGCACTTCTTATGCTCTGCTATAGAAGAAAGATGATTGACCAATCAAGATAATTTGGTAAAAGTTTTAAGATTCCATGTTTTAGCTTGTTCAGATGATTTAGTCCCACCTACGTTCCATCTAATTTTCTACCTCACCACAGGAAGGTTGGCATAATGGTTAAGATATATGCCCTAAAGACACAAGGTGCAGGGTTTGATTCTCACATGGGTTAAATGGCTAAGCTTAAAGTGGCCCACAAGGGCAGTTAGCCTAGTACTAACATATGAACCTATGTTAAGGGCCCCAGTTTCAGTGTATTACATTACATTCATTCATTCATTATCTGGTATCCACTTTATCCTACTCTAAGTTACGTGGCACTAGAGTCTATACCACCAGGCAATACACCCATGACAGGGAACCAGTCCTGGATGGGATACAATACCACTGAACAATGCACACATACTTGTTCATACAGCACATTGAATACACACAGACAGACATGCAGCCAAATTTGGCAGAATGTCAGTTCAACCTATCGTCATGCCGTTTGAATGAAGAAGGAAACCACAGCCCCCACTGTGTCGACTCTGCACAGAAGGCATTCCATTTGGGAACTAGACCACAGAAACAAATTATGTGAACCAGGAACAATAACTATTGTGCCACCCAGGTCCCATTGCAGTGGAATGATAATGCACAAATACTACAATCTGCCTCCTGGGGTCCTCAAGTATCTGCCCAGAGAACTGCTAGATCTCTTGTGGGGATCTTACTCAGAGGACTGTCACTGCCCAGTACAGCAGTGTCTCAGAACTTCAAGATGTTAAAAACAATACCCCTATATCAACTTGGAAAGGATTAAGAACATTTAGAGAAAATACAGGCATGTTAGTCAAACAGCAGTGAAAGTGAAAGTAATGCAGGGAATCCTGAGGTAAAGTCTCACTCCTTTTATTAAATGCAACAAGCCTCCTGGCAAAACCAATAAGATTCTTGACCATAAGGAGCAATTAATCATCCTGAATACAGACGAACCTGACAGGCAATTACTGGTACAATTAATCACCTGTTGAGCCTGGACTTCAGCAAATCCTTTGACTCAAGTTCCATAAAGACAGATGCTAGGAAAATTGTAGGACCAAGACTGAGGAGCTGGACTGCTTCATGGCTGAAAGGCGAGATGAAAGGAGTTGTGGCAAGAACAGGATGAGGAGAATACTGGAGTAATGCAGAGGTCAAAGCCCTGGCTTCAGTAATCCTCACACTGTACTTAAGTTTACCTGAGGGAAGAGGGACTGGAAAACCAACTTCACTGACAGCACAAAGACGAGTAAAAACAGTAAGAATGGGAATGGTATTAAAGACGGATCTGTAAAGGCTGAGCAAGCAGGCAAAAAGGTGATTTGAGGTTCACTATAGGCAATATAATATATTTCTCTTGAGCCAAAAGAACCACAGTGTGAATTACCTGTAGTGGAAGTGAAAGTGATGGCAACAAAATAGTAAAAGGATAGATGGATGTCGACTACATCTGTAGTAGTCCTATAAGGAGCACAGCGCAAGAACAATGGTAGCAGCAAATAGACTGCATCCCTAATGGAGAGAGTTCAGAAACAAAAAGATAAAAATTCAAACTCCACTGGCCCTGGATATGCTTTGACTACTGTGTGCTGCTCAGGAAACCATGTGAGGGAGAAGGAGATCAGGCTGCTGGGTAATAAAAACCCATCAGAAATCATCACAAGGATGTGTGCAATGGAGCAAGACCAACGACTAGAAAAGTTACCGCTATTTTCAACACAGATCAGAAGAAGAGGTGGCAATGTGAAGATGTATCAGTTCATGCCGGGGGGGGGGGGGGGTCTGTGAAGAAACACCTTTAACAGGAAGGACAGAAGGGAGGAGGCAATAAATGCAGCAGACTATGGGGAACTCCCCAGATTTGAAGTACTTCTTAACAGGGAGTATTGTGGAGCCACAGAACAGACTACCAGAACTGCCACAGAGGAGGAGTCCAGACATTCATAAAGATGGGCATGGGCCTGATACAGAAAAATGAGGGAAGGGAAGGAAAGACGAGATGACATTTTTGGTTAGGCTCAACTACCTCTTTACAGGGGCAACCTGGGACAACTGTGTTGGTTAAATGACTTGTTCCGAATTATTCAGTAAGTAAATGAATGCTAAGGGAATCAAATGCATGACTACAGAATGAAGCTCCTTACCAGCACACAGCCTTAACATTCTGGGCTATACCACCTGAGAGAATAATAAATGTATTTAGAGTGTGAACTACATAGGCAATTTGTTTCCTTCAGCCATCAAGCAAATGCATATAACGGATGGTTCAGTGGTAGCGTTGTTGCCTCACAGCAAGAGATTCTCTGGTTTGATTCTCAGCTGCAGTGCCTTCTGTGTGGAGTCTGCATGTCCTCCCTGAGTTCATGTGGGCTTCCTCTGGGTGCTCCAGTTTCCTCCCACGTTCAAAGACATACTACAAAAGGGCCTTACTGAAACAGATGCCTGGTGCCAGAGCCATGGGCTCAAGCTAAATGCCAAAAAATGTATATTTGTCCCCTTTGGGAAAAAACACATACCTGTGAACTACCACATAGGTGGCAGTACACTAAACACTGAAAGTGTGATAAGAGTCCAAGGGACACAAGTGGACAGTGGTCTCACCTTTGATAACCACACAGCCACAACAGTTAGAAAATCCTTCTACGTGGCACATCTCATCACCAAGGGCTTTTAATCAAGACAAAAGGAGGTCACTGTCCATCTGTACTCATCCCTCATTAGACCCATTATAGAATACATGCCCAGTTTAGTATGTACCTCATAAGACATCTGTAACAACTAGAAAGGCCGCAGAAATCCCTCACAAAAAGAATCACAGGCCTAAAGCAGATGCCTTATGCTGTCTGTCTAAAGAAACTCCAGCTATACTCTGTCGCAGATCGCCTACTCAGAGACTATCTCTGCCTAATATACAAGGCCATGTCAAACCCAGAGTCGTTGGACATGCTACACTTAAAGAAATCCCAATCCCTCTGAGCCACACGCTCCAGGGATCTTAACTCTGTCATCACGATGAATAGAACATGCTGGAGGGATAGGTTCCTGACCCAGAGACTCCCCATACTCTGGAATAAACTGCCCATACATGTCAGGCAGAGCGCCTCAATGGCCCTCTTCAAGAGGAACCTTGACAATTGGATGGGAGACAGGAAATTCACCCCGGGGATCACATCAGTAGCCCTACTAGACAGGGGTCCAGGAAAGTAAATATTTGTGGGAAGCAATAGCCAGGGAATCGTTATGTCTAGGCTTGTATAGGCCCTAGGGCCTATAGCCTAGTACCCACCTATGACCCTATGCATCTCAAGTGTTTCTCTTAGGGCTTCCGCTGAAAACTGGCTACATTCCAAGTCGGACTTTCCTGGTTAATAAATGTTAAATTAACATTATTTAAATTACAAATGTTAAGTTAACATTAAATGGGGATCAGGAAATGTGTACAACTTCTGAGGCTTGCTGGACTGACTGACTGACACATCCAAGTAAGGATTTCTGTTTATTCCACTCTGTGATGAAGTTAATGGAAAGAGCCAAAGCTGTGTAGTCCACAGATCTGGAGACACTGTACTAATGTAAAAGTTGAAGAAAAAAGACCATTTGATTAGAATGCTAAACACCAACTCAAAGGTCTCTACGTTTCCAATGCAATTTTTCTGCAGACTATAAACAAACATATAAAGCTTTCAGGCTGCAGCTTGACAGACACTTGCATTTCAGCCAGAACCTTCACTGGATCAGTTGTAAATGTTACAATTATAACATCAACTCTGAACTTTGTGGTGAGGAATTTGTTATATTGCAAGATCTCACGGCAATGGCTACAAAGTGGTCAGTGAGGTTTTCTTTGGTGCTGCTTACATTGCAGATGTTCAGGATGAAGGAAAGCTATTCCAAGGGCAGCAGAAAAAACTAGCTAATTCAACATTTTGAGCTCCCCTTTTCCACACACCCTAACAACCACTTCTTTAGGTAATAAAACAAAAACGAAAAATGTTCAGAAAGATTATTACTGATGTGTGGGCCAGTGATGTGCAGAAACACAAGCAACACCTGAAAAGAACAAGGCGAGAAATCAGAAACTGCTAAATGCTTGGAACAAGAGCTGAATGACAACACCAGGTCAAAGGTTAACAAAATAAAGATGTACCAACAGACACGATGAACACAGCAGCTATATGCACAAATAATAAAGCAGGCCCAATGCAAGAAGCAGAATGGACACTACCGGAATACAATATTAACAGTTTTAAAGCTGTATTTATAAAACAGAACAGGTTCTAAAAACACTTCCAACCACCAATACACCTTTAAAGGCTCAGCAGGACAGAAATTATCACTGTGATGAATTTGACCACATAAAAAATAACGCCTGTCAGATTAGTTCTCACATAAAAAGGATCTCTGAAAAAACATTCAGTTGCAGCAATTTACCAACGAAATGTAAGGCATTGATGTACTTTATTTCTTGGCTTTTCAAGTCACCTGCTTCTTATTTAGCTTCCAGTGAACGCTTGTGCTAAGATGCACAGAGGAAAAAAAAATACCTCACCTGCAAATGAGACTGTACCTGTCCTGTATCTTGACAGCCATTCCCAGCCATACCAACAATCAGAACATCTCATCTCAAAGTACATAATAGGAGAGTCTACAGAAGATAAGCTAGACTTCTTTATAAAGAACAGCCACTGCAGAAAGAATAAACCTTTGCCTTCCATCGGCTTTATGTTTCAATAAGATATACCTGTCTGATAATACATTCACAGTCTCCCATTCATATTGGGTTACCAGAGCTGATGTAGTAAAACAGACACAGAAAACTCCATCAATTTTTAACAGCAGTGCTCTTTCATGGGTCAGTACATCAGAAATGAACTAAGAAAGTACATACTTGCTTACTAAAACATATAGTAGGCATAATGCTGATCCAAATGAAAAATGCTCCTCAAGTACATTGTAAGAAGTAACCTTGTACAGACATATACATCAGCCAAAACGTGTGCTGCCAACAAGCAAGGGAAATATACTACACAACCTGGCTACTATCAGAGAGTCAGACTGAGAAAGGAACTATCATTACTGCCATTTCTGTATTTAAGATAAAAAAACAGCTAGCTAGACAAAGATACAAAGCATTTGTTTTTATTTTGCAGTATTCTGCAAAGAATAACTATAAAAAGAAAAATCTGACAAAGGAAAATAACCTATCAGTACCCTTTAAGAAAACTTAACACAAGGGAAAATATCTTTGCTGAAACCCAAAATTAAAAGTGTCACTTCATATCCACATTTACCTTTTATTTTACCTTAGGTAGTGTAATTTAGCAGTTAGGTTTGCACTATCTACTACTGTTAACCATTGGGAAATTATGAAGATAACATGCTGTGTAGAGAAATTCAAAACTTAGATGTAAATTATGAAAACTATATTTTTCTGTTTTCTTTCTGCCTCCATGTCCACCGACCATCAAGCCTTCTGTGAAAAGCCTTGAGCCCATTTGTTCAACTGCACTGTATATAAAACTGAGCCATGCTGATGCTATTTGGATTTGGAGAGAAAACTAGCTTATTTTTTTGCTATTACCGTTTGGGACTATTACACCATAGCTGGGTTTGGAAACAGACGTAGTCAGTCAAAAACTAGAAATATATGCATTTCAAGTGCACAAAAACACTTTTGTCTCTCAGGATGGTGGCTGCTAGTTACTGCAGGACTGTTACCCACTGAAACCTTGCTGACATGGTGTATAAACAGATCCTTGATGTTCAGACACAGGTATAGCACAGTAAGTAGCACTTTCATCTTGCATATCTGTGACTGAATGAACATACCAAGCACACAAGGAAACAAGACAACAAAAAAAGGTATGAACACCAAATGCCTAGCCCTCCTACTTCAGCTGTGACCCATACCAACCCATACCTAAATTAAAGGGAAATAAAGCAATCTGAATGCTTCCCCTCATTGGTTGGGAAAAGCCTTAATAATATGAAGAAACTGTGACATGGGAACTAGGTGGAAAGGTCATTGTTGTAAGGAGAGCTTGGAAGTCATACCAACACTTCAGGATCAGAAAATAACTGTTAATTAAAAACAGAAGTAAAAGCAACAGAGTATATGGATATGGCAATTACACATGAATCCAAACTCTTACAATGCAAGAAAAATATGTTTCTGAATCAAGGCCTGAAAGTCTCTGTGTGACTCCGTCCTTAATCCGGTTACCAAATGAATAAATACACACCTTTTGGAAAGGGCAAGCAGATTCATAAAGCGCAGTTCAATAACACTTATGTTCAGCATAGGTTTGTTATGTGGTCATGCCAATGGAGTACTACAAAAACATGGACTGTGCTACTTAAATGAAGACACAATACTTGTAAGAAAGAATCGTGCACTGGTACTCATAGTGCACACTTGTGTACTGTGCATACCTGTATTAGGATGGCAGCTCCCCCTGGTGAAATAAGACAGATTATGCTCAGTCTAATATGCAGAGTTCTAAAAAAAATGTAAAATTCTCTGAGGAAAACTTGCTTTCTAATAATAAAGTGTAAAATGCTGTACACCTTCGTCACTGATAACATAGACATGTAATAATATCTGGCAAACTCCGTCATCATGGTAATGAAATGTACATGTAACTGTGTATTAATAAGGATACTCAACTGACGTGCCCAAAACTCAAAACCAGCAAAACAGCTACACCTGTCAGAGATCTTGGGAGTGGACACTGAGAATACCAATTACAAAGGGGTCTTCTGCAGAAAGTAAAAGAAATGCACAGTTTGCCTTGAAGGGTAGTATCTTGTCACAAAAAAGGCAGACTTGTTTATATCACACAAATGAAAGACTTGATCATGAAATGCTGTACAGTTTCAGAAAAAAAGTGGGTCTTGAAGACCCCCAAGGTTACTTTTGTGGTTCGCAACAATTTCACTTCCAAATCTAATGTACTATAATAACCTGACAGTTAAGAGGGATCAATACTAGCCCAAGATGATTACAGAAAAAAAATGTGGAGACACAAATAAAAAACAGGTCATAGATTAGCACTTTTAAATTTAAAATCAATTAGCTAATTGAAAATAACAATGGGAAATACTACATAATAATTAATGCTAAAATACAAGCAGGCTTAAAACTACTGTCTTCCTCCCTGAGGGATTTTAAGCAAATACTATAAATACCTGTAGACTCTGTCATTCATGCAAGCATGATACTATATATGCCTCCAGGGTAATAATGTTTGTGGATACATGAGGTAATGCACTGAAGGAGCAGAAAAGACAAGTAGCTAAAGCTGTTGTTAGGTGTTTAGTTGTAGAAACACCACTGCTGCCAGTGGCTGTAGCAAGAGGTCTGTACTAACAGTGGCAGCAGTGTGTGTTGTACCCATTGCACATATGCGGATGTACTAAGAGTGGCAGTAGTGTGTTGTCCATATGGGGATGTACTAACAGTGGCAGCAGTGTGTGTTGTACCCATTGCACATATGCGGATGTACTAAGAGTGGCAGTAGTGTGTTGTCCACATGGAGATGTACTAACAGTGGCAGCAGTGTGTTTTGCACCCACTGCACATATGCGGATGTACTAAGAGTGGCAGTAGTGTGTCGTCCATATGGGGATGTACTAACAGTGGCAGCAGTGTGTTTTGTACCCATTGCACATATGCGGATGTACTAAGAGAGGCAGTAGTGTGTTGTCCATATGGGGATGTACCAACAGTGGCAGCAGTGTGTTTTGTACCCATTGCACATATGCGGATGTACTAAGAGAGGCAGTAGTGTGTTGTCCATATGGGGATGTACCAACAGTGGCAGCAGTGTGTTCTGCACCCAGTGTCCATATGGGATTGGCTGATCACTATCCACTCTCCCTCCTCTGCTGCCAATGCAAGGGAGGGTGATCCATAAATATTTACTCCTCATTTGCCATTTGAAACACAGTATTTTGCATTCCATTTATATTATGGGATCTGACTATTTTAGCTCCCACTGGAGGAAGCCTTCTTGCAACTCTGGGTGGGGGTTAGGTAATGGGTTGGGGGTTGTCCCACTAAGTGTCTGGGCCAAAAATGCACTGTAGCATAAGCTCCAGGAAGATCATCTGTACTTGTACCATTCCAATGGGTATTAGTACTTTGCAGATGTCATTGCTCAACATTCACCCCACCCCCCTTCTTACTGTTAATTCAGACAGCTGTCCCACTGCCCCACATCCTACACTGTGTCTACTGGCACTCCAATCCACCCCCCCCAGTCCATGCCCGAATTTAAACCGGGTCCAGCAAAGAAGCCTAAGGGTGACCTGGGGAGTTCACTGTCCATCTTCTAGCCAGGGTGGGGGCTACATATGACCTACTCATTTTCCCCAACCCCATACCTGGACTCGACAGACTTCTGAAAGCAACTCACCTCTATTGGTCCCCGCCCTCCTCTTAGGGATGGTCATCAATGAATACCCTCCCACCAGAATGGACACACCCATACCTTTCTGCTGCTCCATCAGTCACCCAAGCAGCTAATTAAACCTGGGTCGTCTAGATCATCATAGTATTATCCCTCTTCTCCAGAGTGGACTCATTGCTCAACACTGTGTTCAAGCCTCTCCAGACCTGAATTTTCTGTTTAAAATGTTGCCAGTTTGTAGCTGTACTGCCATATCCATTTGCCTCCCCTTACTATTATATGCCATGATTTACACATTTATGAATCATGGACAGTGCTACTAACTCTCATTTACATACCTACTATGTAAGTGGACTCTTCAGATATGGAGTCAAGTATGAAGCTATTCTGTATATTACTGCCATATTTGTGAATTGGATAGGGCTCTCATATGATGTTTCTATCCCTTACCAGTCCTAGGAAGCTACATAATCTGTTTATAAATAGCACATATCATTTTAAAATAAATGTTTATTAAAAATACTTTTGAAACAAAGTGAAAACATTATTTATTTATTTATTTTTTTGCTTCATTCTCCGCCATGACAATTAAGCCCATATCCGCTACTGGTCCATTCATTCTCTCAATTCCCAGCCTCCTAGGACACCAGGAGAGGAGGTGATGGATGGATACAAGAGTTAGAACCCAGCAGGATTTAGGAGATTTTTTTTTATGTTTCTAATGTCCACTATGCTTCATCCAGTGTAAGTGTATGCTCCTGCAAACCTGTGAAGCCAGCTAAGTGCATGTGCATTCTTTGGTAGGCTCAAGATTCCTAGAGTCACTAGCTACAACTGATGCAGTCCTGGGCATTCACCCATGTAGAGCTCCTGCAGTAGGTTTATCAAACAGTTTCTCTCTGTGAAGGGAGAGCAGCCACTCGCTCCTACCATTCTCTAGCCAGGTTCCCTAATGTCCAATCTTCTATTCCAATCAGAGCCTACTTTACCCAAGCCAATGGGCCAGATTCCAAAAGAGCTGCTTTCAAAGTAAGTTAGCCCTGATCCCAAAAGACTAGCTGCCAATATGAGTGACTTTATTTGGTGTAAGGCTTACTTATTAACAGGCTTACATCAGGGGCCAAATTCCAAAAGACAGTCTCAGTTTAAGTGGTCATTTACACTGACAGCTAGTCTTTTGGAATCAATGTCAACACCACTATACTGTGGAGATGGGCAAAACATTTACAGATTAAATCATCACTTTTTAAGAAATGGCAGAGGTACAAACACATTAATAGAAAAAAAAAAAACAAATCATAGTAACATTTCCCATTGTTATTTTCATACAGTGTACAGGTTTTCTATTTAATTATTTTCATTCACACCATTATACAAACTGCTCGATTTCTGCCTTCCCTTAAGCCTCATTCGTCCTCCTGAACATTCCTCTGCATGTATTGCTCCCACAAATTCCATTTACTTTAATGTAATTCGCCCCTTCCTTTTTCGAAAAAATCCCATCTCCATTTCTTTCATCTCCTGTACAATATTAAACACTTACAGATGGTTTAGATTTTGAATTACATTTTCTGGGAATTGCTTTTCTGGCAGCCAATAAAACTTAGAAAGTCCAAAAGAATCATGCCCATATTTACAACCATCTGTACTCCCAAGATTTCTAACAAAGTACTCTGAAAGGAATTTTTTAAATATGTCACATTGGTACACTCTCAAAAATAAAACCTGTTCGCAGTTACTAACCTCCCATCACACCTCAGGCATTTGCCATCTATTTGAAGAAAAATTCTCTGAGGTCTGCTTGGAGTATAAAAATACCAATACAAATTACTTCCATGCAGAACATAAATCTCCCGGACCTTAATGCATACTTGGGAGCAACAGATATATCCTCCTTCCCATTCTCTTTTCCCAATATTTTCTAAACTCCCCACGGCTGGCCTTAGGCATAGGCGAACTAGGCGACCGCCTAGGGCGCCATAAAGGCCGGCCTTGTAAAGGGCGCAATTTTTTACTTTATTTATTTATTTTTTTTTTATTTTAATTCATTTAGTCCATTCCTTCTTTCTTCTTTGCTTGAGGGCACCGGAACCACAGAAAAAAAGGGGGTTGGTGAGCGCCCTCCCACTAGTACAGCATCGCGTCTTTTCCTTTAAGGAGAATCATGCGTACACACGCCAACGTCGACGTAAATTCATTTTACAGGCAGCGCCAGGCGCGTGAAATGTAATTAGTAGTTTTGTTAAGATGGGTTTAAGTTCGTGTGTGCTTGTTTGGCCGTTCGGTTTGGAAAGAAGGTAAGTGTATGTGTGTGCAATTTAAACTGTTCACTTCTGTATGCATGAGAAAGTGTGTGTGTGTGTGTGTGTGTGTGTGTGTGTGTGTGTGTGTGTGTGTGTGTGTGTGTGTGTATGCATGTATATGGAATTTAAGTTAGCCATTCTGTTTGTATGAGATAAAGTGTATGTGTGTGTTACTGTATGTGAGAGAGAGAGTAGGTGTGCACGTGTACAATTTAAACTAGTGGTTCCGTTCATTTCTGTATGAGGGACAGTGTGTGTTGTATGAAAGAGTAAGAGTGTGTGGAATTTGAACTAGTGGTTAGTTGTATGAAAAAGAAAGTATGTGTGTGTTGCTATGAGACAGAGTAGCTGCTTGTCTGTTGCATAAGTGGTGTTTTATGTTGATACCTGGATGGTTGGAAAAAGTGGCTGAAATACACAGAAGGTGATACACCTATGGAACAGATGCATGATTTCAGTCTTTACTATCTGATCATAGTTTTATGTTCCAGTGACCGTTTCTTTTATACCAAACCACCGTATAGCCACATTGTTGTGCTGCAATACTTGTAAAATATGAATGATAGTGACTGTTCTTTTCTGCATGGTGCAGTTCAAAGAGCATATTTATTCACAGGTTGACCTTCAAGAAACTGTCAGTATGATTTTTTGTTGGCTTCTGTAGAAAAGAGTATGCATTCTTAAACGGCAAACAGCTAAGATACTTAACAGTTCATTTGAATATCTTTGTAAGTACCCCCACAGGTCTGCCAAGATCTAGGGAAAGACGCGTGTCATTTACCTGAACACACCTACCATTGTTTTATACATGTGCGATAGGGTAGAAGTTGTATAATTAAAATACACATGCTTGTTGGTTCCTTGGGGGGGATGCTTTGAGAGTGATGGGATGGGATGTTGAGAGGTATGGATGCATGGTATGTCATGCCCCTAGGTTGTCGATTATTTGGTGCATTTTAAGGGTGCCCTCCTTTGTATAAGATGCCTAGTGACTATGAAGTGTTGTCAGTTTCTCAGTAATTTCCTGTTGCAATATTACCAGCTTACCAATTTTGTTCTTCAGTGTAATGTAGGCAATTGATTCTTCAAGGGCAGCAGGCAATGAATTTGTCGATGAAACACTGAGATGTAAAGTTGTTTGCCAGTAGCAACCTCTTCGTTAGTTATAGGTTTCTTTAATGTGGAATTATTCTGATGATTTTACTTTTGCAGAGACCGCACGTACGGAGTGATATTGGATTGTAATGACAGAAGTCCGAGTGCACTTTTATGTTGAAATTTTATGAAATAGGTCATTTTGTCATTATTCGTTCATATATCTTGTTTCATTGTTTATTAAAAGAATGTTTAAAACTACAAATTTAAAACACATTCTGACAAGTGGTGCTGTATTATACAAAGAATATAATCAGGAAGGTGAATCAAAGAACAAATGCATGTATGTAAGGCCCTAAAAAATGTGTGCAAAGGAGCTTGTGGTTTAAAAATAGTCCAAAGGTAAACAATCCTCCAGTGGCAAGATACATTTTCTATGAATGTGGGTTTTCATGCTGTTTCAATGAATGCGGGTTTCAAGGGCAGAGAAGTTTACAGCTCATGTAAGTCTGTTTTCATTGTGAGACTGTTTGTTTAGCAAATTGCTATCTGTGTTTATGCTATTTTATTTCAGTACCTGCAATATGCACACTGATAGGTTTGAACAGTGTTTATGGCAACTGGTGAGAAACAGCCAAGTAATGGAACACTGGAATGGTTAGGGGTAGGGGGTTGCTACAGGAGGGTCTGTTCGGTGTGACTGATCCATTGCCTAGGGCCCAATTTGACCATGATCTAGCTCTGGTATTTAAAGTAGGAATACGTACACAAAGGTAGTTAACTGAATTGAACCTAGAGCCCTTAGCCAGTTTGTGTAACAGCTTAGCTAATGTGTAGAGGTATCTTTTCTTCTATGCATTTAAATAATTCTGAAACTGCTCCGGTTCTGTTTTTTTTCTATCTGAAACTGCTCCGGCTCTGCTTTATTTAAGAGAAACTGATTCAGCTCTGTTTTATGCACCTGGAACTGCTCCGGCTCTATTTTATGCAACTTAAACTGCTCCGGCTCTGTTTTATGCACCTGGAATTGCTCCGGCTCTATTTTATGCATCTGAAACTGCTCTGGCTCTGTTTTATGCACCTGGAACTGCTCCGGCTCTATTTTATGCATCTGAAACTGGTGTGTGTGTGTGTGTGTGTGTGTGTGTGTGTGTGTGTGTGTGTGTGTGTGTGTGTGTATATATATATATATATATATATATATATATATATATATATATATATAAGAAATCTCTGGGACACTGCAACTGCAGTCTTCTGGGATAAAACCTGGTAATCAGACACTAATGGTTGTACAGTGTGTCCGTCATTAGTGTCTTGATAAGCCTGATACCGATGCTTGGTACTTCAATGACTCTGTAGTTATGAATGGTAAAGTTTTTAAAAATGCTTCAAATATGTACATAAAAGTCTTTCCCAACACAGGTACACTTCATGTGTAGTATTTCTTAGGGGCAGGACATTAAAATCAACAATATAATATTTGTGAAGCTTTTGATTCCAGAACTTTACGACGTGGGAAAAAATTTACTTTTTAAAGATTTGAACCTTGAATAAATTCCACAAAAGAGACCTTCTCCTCTGGTGTTGCTGCATGGCCATCCCCCTTGGTGATCTAGCATGATCCATTTTTTTCCTGATTCTTATAGACTGGATAATGTGGAAAAGTAGGGAAGATGAACCTGTACCTTCCAAGGACTCTTTGCCTGCACCAACCAAAAATCCTAGGATGAAAGAGTTCACAAGCTGTTCTGTGGCTTCACTGACAGGTATTTTGTAGCTTCCAGTCATAGTGGTAAAGCGAAGCTTACTAGACAAGATACTACATCATACATATATCTGAGACTGTACTTGGGAAGCATGTACCCTTTGTGAAAAGTTGTACAAACTCTGTAGTTGTTTATCAGTAAAAATGTAACAATAGAGAAAAATGTGAAAAGCTTTACAAAACTTGTAGCTATTTCAATAAAGATGCAGCAAAGATGTGAAAGATAATGAAAAAAAATTGATGCAGCTAAACTTTGAGAAGTTAGTTCCTAAAAAAAAGATAGATTACCTTAACTGGTTTGGAACTTTCTGGTTATTTAAGCCACGGTGCTTTGGATGGTGCTTGGATTCAGAATTTTAAATTTACAGGAAGTGGTATCACTGCCCAGTAGTGTGAACATTGTTTCTAGATGATTGTCACTGTTGAAGTGATACTTTCCTCCCATATGGGAAAAAGGGATTGTGGATGGATAGAGGATATCATTTGAAGGTGAGCATCATTCAGTATAAAACAAGCACATACATACACATACACACACACACGTATCACTATAGGTGCTTTGTAGAAAGTAAGTGTACTAGGACACCTCCTGGAGATTTTCAGGTCACATGACTCTTCCCTAAAAGTTCAATGGAGCAGACTAGTTCATTGTGCTTTAGGATGGGTAGCAAATCTTTTCATGAATTTAGATGAGAGCAGACAATAGTAGTTGCCTAGATCAGTTAACTAACATCTAGACATTTTGCCTGTCAGTCTTTTCAACCACTAAATCGGCAGACAGATTATAGTTAGTAGCAGGACCGGCTAGGTTAAAGTCAGTGTAATGCCATCTTTTTGTTTAAAACTATTTATATTTTATATTTCCCTGTGCAAGAATATATTTAATTGCATATTTAATTTTCAAGGTGTATTATTGCCCAACTCCTTTAAGTATTTTAGCACTCAATTTGAAAAGCCTGTGCTATGGTTAGTTGTTTCTTGAATTATAAAAGGGTAATTACATAAAACTGGTGGATTGATTTATAATTGTTAACTTCAGTCTTTTAATGAGAGACTGCCGACTCCTATTAATTTAATAGTATGGTTGATTATTTTTAAGTGTAAAGTAATTGTATCCTGAATATGCTAGACTGGACTGGCAAGTAGCAGTGGTAGAGTGTTACTATAAATGGAGGAAGGGATATTGTCATTTAAAGGGTATTGTGGCACTGAAAAGGTATTAACCCACTCGTGGAAATCATTGTGTATATCAATATTGTAGTCTTAAGCAAGACACAGTCACTGCTGGTACAATAGCACTAAAAAGCGTAGGCTGATAGTGAAGTGTGTGAAATCCTGTGAAGCCACTGACCACAGCCTAGATAGTATTAATTTGCCAAATGTTCTTAAGGCCAAGCACATGTAATTTTAGGTAGTAATACAGTTTGTTGGGTTGCCCTGACACTCTGCAGACCATTGTTTGAAGATGATGAGGGTGTATGTGAAGCTGCAGCAGGGGATGGGACTGTCTCTTCCTTGATCTGGTGTACTGATGGATGATGCACTTCTTCCCTGCCTTCATTTCTAGTAATTTCTTCGAACAACTTCTTACCAGCCAGTGCTCCAACTCAGTACAGATGAAATTGTAAAACAGCCTGCAGGTGTCATTGTAAACAGGTGGGTCTACTTCAGACATGGTTTTGCCTTCAGGATCACAGCCCTTAATCTGTCACCTTCTACACTGATGGTGTGTCATCAAACCTGGTAACATCAGTGTTGATGCTGTCAGTGCAAGGCATTTCAGCTGTTCCAGCAGATGGGGTCAGGCTTTCAGGACCAGGATTGGAACTGATCTTGTCAGCATAGCCCATTGCTATAACATGTAGCATTTTCCATTGTGTTACCTTCCATTATATTACTATTATATCAGTTTGTTGTGCCATTGATCTCATAGTCTGTGTGACAGTTATATTGTACTTTGGTAGCAATTTTAGCTGTTTTATATTTGTCTGTAGTGTGATATTCCCTGCTGTTAAAATAGCTTTCCATTTTTAGTTTTTATTTAGTGTTGTGTGATAACTTGAGAATTGTAGTCGTATGTTTGCCATTTCCTACTCCCATGTGGCTTAACTGGGCACTCAGTTATATTATGCAGGAATAGCCATGTGGTGATCTTGGTTCTATTTTAAGAATAGGGAGGCTGACTCCCTGGTTTGTAGATTGTAGTTGAATACAGCGCTTGAGTCCACATATACTTTTGGGGGGCAAAGGAACTGAAATTGAATTATGTATTAACATTATGTATACTTAAGCACGGGAAGAACTAAGTCGGTGTTTAAATGTTGTAAATCTGATTGCATGGCTTAAAGCTCTATAGCTATTACATTTCATTGTGTTGCATGATACAGTACTTGAGTCAATGTGGTAGTTAAGAACTGCCCTTCCAGTGGCACAAGTTGAAAGGTAACCTTATGTCAAATTGTAACTGAGATGCATGATAAATAGAACTGAATCCCAAGTATAAAGAAATATATTTTCATCATTGCAAGGAAGTGTTCCACCTTTGCCACTTGGTTCCACATTGGCAGGTACGATTGACAACTATGGGGGGTTTTTGTCTCTTATTCTTAGGAAAGCAATTTCCATGGACTGCCTTTCTGCTGAAATACCACTGTATTTAATGAAGTCGTGTTCCAACCTAACCAGATATGCTGATAAGTTAGGTAGAGGTGATGAACAGCTATTGACATATGTAAACTGTTGTGCTCAACCATTAGTAAACCTCTTTGCTGTCCCTTATTCTGTCTGACAGAACAGATTGCTGTCAAACTCATGTATTGTAAACTACATTTATGCTATATATTTGATGAAGGTCAGTAAGTTTCCAGTGTCTGTTGTACATGTTGGTCAGTGATGTGCTGGTGTACTGTGGCTGGTGTGTAAAGCATGCCCCCTTTGTTACACTATGACAAAGCATTCACTGATTTTCATGCATTTAAAAAATTGAAAGAAATGACTGGAGTGGCTTTTGTGGGAGTGAATCCAAAAATGAAGGAAAGGAAATGCTACGGAAGCTCCAGTTCAAATTGTAGAGTTTTTAATTCACGACAGCCAAAAACAGTAAATCCACACCACAGTAACACAGCAACGGAAAGGCACCAACATAAACGCTATTCAGTCCAAATGCGTTTTCGTTTGTATCCCACCACTTCATCAGATGTAATTCATTAAGCAATTCTAACTAGTTTAAATACCCCATTCAATTAATTAATTAAAAAATTCACCAATTGAATTAAATACAACATTTAAAGGAATATCATTTAAAAATACCTTAATCTAATTTTTATGCATCACCATTTCATTATATGTAGACATCTTTGAAAAAACATTCAATACTCATAAAAAATAGAAAATAAATATGATGCTTATATGTTCAAACAGGAATTAATATGTTTCATGTATTACATTTTAAAAAAACGCAAGGTCTTAATTATGACGGAGGTCAGTGAATATACTGCCATCT
Source organism: Protopterus annectens (assembly GCF_019279795.1). Classification (NCBI taxonomy): domain Eukaryota; kingdom Metazoa; phylum Chordata; order Ceratodontiformes; family Protopteridae; genus Protopterus; species Protopterus annectens. The sequence goes on along the minus strand of NC_056732.1, from coordinate 1,509,319,636 downwards.
AAAGACCATACATATATATTGCATTTAAATTGTTATTTCCCAGAGGAAAATTACTGAAAATAGTTAACATCAATAAATAAATAAAAAATGCCTGTTATGACAAATCAATGTATAGCTGAGCTCTTAAGGCCAAAATCATTCATATATACTTGTTTAAAAATTGGTTAAAAAGGTTAAAAAATGCCACAATATTACAAATATTATAAATATATAAAATAATTAATACAATAGCTACAATCTTACATATTTTGTGGGAGTGACCTACACATGGGCATGGCTCAAGTAAGGGCGTTACTTGAGAATGGTGTGTGTGGGGCTTAAGGGGCACCACATCACTACTTCGCCTAGGGCGCCATTTCAGCTAAGGCCAGCCCTGAAACTCCCCAACTGATTGTTAAAAGTTATCACGAAACATTTTACATATCCTACTAATTATCTTTTTTTTTTTTTAAACAGAAGCTTCTATTCCATACTCAACCAAAAACTCTACGAGAGCTGGACTTTCACATAACACTCCACTGTTTGCTTCTCTTTGCCTACATTCTGTTATCAATCTCTGGTGGGGAAAGCAGCAGTCAACTTACAGACCAAACTTCTGCTTAGCCTCACTTTATTCTATTACCTTTCCCTCTCTAGTTATTTGCTCCCAATACCTTGATTCCTTTGCTAATTTCCTCCAGTACATTCCAGCCCCCTACTCTCTATTTTTATCCTCCTAAATGCAGGCATCCCTATTTCTACAATCTCCTTTCCCCATTCCTATGCTGGCCTAGTTCTTAAGAGTACTTTTTGCTACTTTATGCATATAATATGCTGTATGGTTATTGTCCTTAAGGACTTGCACCCCAAATCTCTCTATTTCTTAAACGTTCCCCATTTTCATCTTCATCATTTTCTACTGTGATTCAGAATCTTCTGCTTGTGTTATGTATATGCCCCTTAACTCTGCAGCCCTGAAGTATCTTTTCAAATCAGGTAAATTGCAACCTACCTTGCTCTATGGGGAAAAACAACTTGTCCTACTTAATTCTTTTTCTATGTCCCTCCTCAAAAAAATCATTCAACTCTTTGCAGTTTACCATGCACAGTTTGTCCACTGGTCATGTCTGACCTGTATTAATTAAACATTTTCAATGTCTGCATCTTACCATCCATACCCAAAATTGAGAGCTTTCAGTTTTTTTTACCATGTTTTGATAAGTCTTTTCCCCAATAGCCTCATCTGCCAAAATAGAAAACATTTTAATCCATATAGCTAAATACTTCATCTTATCAAGGAGCCCTAAATGTAGGTATTGCTGTACTAATTAAGGTTCAAGTATAGAGTTCACTCCTACAGCCTTTTTTTTTTTGGATAGAAAATAAATGAAAATAAAACACTCAAAACAGTCTCTAAATGTTCCACAACACCAAAACATCTTTTTCTAGATTTAAATAGTACCATATGTAAATAAAGCTAAGTCTTCTTGATTACCATAGTATTTACACCCCTATATGATTTGCTAATAACGCTAAATGTAAAGCAAATAAAGGGGGAAAGAGAACACCCCTGCCTAGCTCTTCTGTTTAAACACAGCTTATTGGAGAGAAACACTTCCATCTGAAATCTCACCTCTGGCCCTTTGTATAGCCTGCTTATTAACCTTATTATTCCATCAGTGAATACAAATGCTACCATTAAATCCAGATGATTTATTGAATGATTTCTCTATCTCAAGACCCACCAACAATAGCAGCATTTTCTTACGCTCTGCTTCCCTCTGGATAGTTACTGCTGTATTATGTTAAGTGTGTGCCTCCTATCCACAAATCCACACTGATCCGTATCTATCAATTTTGTTATAATCTTTGTCATTCTCTTAGCCATTACAGACAGACATTCAGACACTTTATAATTGTGGTTCAAAAGAGACAGGTTTGATCTGAAGGGTCTTTACCATTTTTAGGTAATACAGCCACCACAGCTTCTTTCCAAGATACTGATACCACCCCCTCCATAAAATACTGTTAAACAAAGACTTCCAGATCTTAATCACTCTTTTCCCCTTTAACTTCCAAATTTCCACAGGAATATCATCTGTTCCTGGACACTTCCCTGTCGATTTATTATACATAACTTTTACTTCCTCTTTTCCTATCTTGGCTATTGTCGAGCCTCATCTTACTTTAACCTCAGAGTACATCCGCTGTATACATTTCCATTTGTGCCTTTTTTGTTTCCCTGTGACTCTGCTTTATACAACTGTTCACAAGTTTTCTGAATTATGTCTAGTATCTCTACAAGGTCTCTGGTTACAGAAAAGAAAAAGAGCAAGTGGTTGAACGGCAACTGAAAGAAACTAGAACATACACACAAGAGTACTCAGTAAACATGAACACAGAACACAGTTACCAAAATCGCACCTGTCCCTCCATTAGCACCACATGTGAAGGATGTGCACATGCCTCCAATGCTATTACTGTTGCTAGTGCCACTGTGTCATCTGACTATGCCATGTGCATGACAGCCACAGGTGACCTGCATATGTGGCAGGCATGCGCTTTCGTATTGCGGACCTTCCACCTATGGAATCCACAGGAGCATAAAGATAACACAATACTGGCAGTGCTGGAACATATGTCTCACTACCACAACAGGTGGTGCACAGAGCAGTACACGACAGTTCTGTAAATTGCATACGGACACATAAGTACTTTGTGGCATAGTGACCTGCAGCCCCAAAGTACAATGGAGAAAAAATATGCAGCCAAGTTATACTCAATTTCTTCTTACATGCTAGTAATGCACAACACAGAAAAAATACCTTTACTAACATGGTGCATCCCCTATAGGCATTCCTGCACTCATCACTAGCTTAGCTCCTACATTCCAGGCAGCCCTGGTCAGGAAAGAGGATTCTCTCACCTGTCCATGGCAGGGTCTCTAGAATCTCTTCCACCCCTAAGAGCTGCTTCTTTGTTGGCAGGTCTACCTCCTATGGTGGGCTTGCTCCTTTCAGTATCTTGTGCCTAGGTCTAATGGCCCTGCAATGCACCCATACTAGTGTCCTATTAAGGGCTGCCCACAATGCTTATGTTCTGCACCACCCACTGCAACACCTGGCAGTGGAAGGCCTTGTAAGTTGTACCTTTGTCTAGGCTGCAGATTTCATGGGTGCAAAGGGCCTGCAATTAATATTTTAGTCTCCTGGCTGGTGGCCACTCTCATGGGTCCATACTAAAACATGTACACTTGTGGCCACAGTGTGTGTGTGTGTGTGTGTGTGTGTGTGTGTGTGTGTGTGTGTGTGTGTGTGTGTGTGTGTGTGTGTGTGTGTGTTCTTGGTGGACTCTTACATCTCAGTACTACCACCTTCCCTCCGTTTGGTGGGTACCCAACTCTCCTTCAATTGTGCTATGACCATTTCCACCCTGTCCCATACTGACAATGGCAATGTTATCACTGCTCATCTTTCTGAAGCACTGATCTGAAGGCTGGCAATGCTATGTGCACAAACTGTACCTCTCCCCTCCCACTGTGTTGAGGGACATTACCAGGCATCTTTTCTTTCCTGAACTTTGCTTGCATCAAAATTCAACATCTTCTCCACTGAAGTCCTACTCCTGACTTGGTCACTTTAACAAAGACTGCTGAAATATACTAACCACGCCTGTTATCACAGTAAAATGGGCTTTGTAGTATGACAGTTATGATTAGTTTAGCACAAGTAATCTCTAAATCACTATCACACACACTACGGCAGCACAAGCAGGCTCATCCCTGCCTGTCCTAGGTGCAAAATGTATTCTTATGCACAGCCTGTGAAGCTCTTATCTCTGTGACCCTGCGCTACTGATACATTCATTAGTAAACCACTGACGCTCAACGATGTGCTTCATGATGTGTCTAAATGGGCAGCCATGTGCACAAGGCTAGAATTATGCTCCTTGTGAAGACCAGTAAGATGGACATGACCTCTTTGGATGCTGGTTTCAGATGGTTTTCCTGGCTGCACCATGAAACAAAAGTATTAATGTAGCCTCTGGACAGGGACAATCAGGAGCACCTACAGAGCCATTATGATGGCCCATTATATGAAGTGAATGTCTAGCGTTAGTTTGCCAGGGTGGTGAGTGATTCTACCTGGATCACTTGATCTAGTAAGCAGTGCAGGTATTGTTACACAGACCTATAGTGGAACCAACCTGATCTGCTGGGACAAAAACTCTTGAATTTTTTTTTGGCCATTGTCTGATTCCTTGCCTTCTTCTGTCAGGCTCACAATGTACTAAATGTCACTATTAAGGAGATGAGGACAGAAAGTTCAACAGGGAAACTGGTCTCATGAAAGCTGACAAGACTCTTCAGGGGGTGGGATTATGTACACTTCATCCAGGACTACTATGTAATTCTTATTGTACCTGTACCTTGTATGGGGATTAGGATGTCTTTCTCTGTTTTATTTTTCCTCATCTGTCTACAGGTCCAGCTGTGCAGCAGGTTGTATAGCAGTACTTGGCACCTGAGTCTGTGTCACCTGACATGCCTGGTACTGGGTTGCCTGATGGGTGCTGTTTTCTGTCCAATATACCCACTTTCCTGAAACACATGCAATGGGCACTCATCCCCCCAAAAATAATCCTCTTCTCCCCATCTTATCATTGCTTATGGTTAACCCTTGGGAGCGGTTCCTCTGCTTGGTATTTCATCTCTACCATCTACCTCTAACAAGTACCTGTGTCGATGTTTTTCTATGCTGGTCCTGTGACCTGCTGACAGAGCAGAGTGGCTGTCATAAGTCACTTAACTGCAGGTGTAAATGCACTCAACTTTAGACATGTCACCTTACTGTTCCCCCTCACACTGCTCACATGACTGCTTGTAGCACGGTCCCTTCACTACTGCTCAGCACTGTGACTGCTGCCAGTAATACAGCTGCCATTTTTTACTGTGCAGAATTTTTCCTGGAATACCAGTGCTATGCTACATCCTACTTCATAGGTAAGTAGCAGCAGGCTGTGTCATGCTAAAGGATCCTTGATATTTAACAACACATTCCGAGAACCCCTTCCCCCAAATCTGGAAACACTGGGAAGCCTCCAAGAATCTTAAATTGCTCTTTCTACCACTAAGGTGAGACTATAAAGCCTTCAACTAAAAAAAAAAAAAAAAAAAAAAAAAAAAAATTCAAGTCTTGCACATTTTGAAAAACCCTCAAACTATTCCCCTCCCTGAAAAAGTTATCTTGCCCAGATTTTAAACGCATCTTCCTGTCTATAAGGCCTAAAATCCTTAAAACATTTAATCTACAATCAGTTACTTGCTCTGTTAGAACACATGTGACATTATTAATCACTCAAAATACAGTTTCAAATCCAGATATAATCCTATCACTGTACTTTGGTTGGCATTAGATTAAAATGAGTTAATGACAATATCACAGCAGCACACTTCAGAGAATTCAAAACACATGTGAGGGTAATAGCCACTCCTCTACTAACAGAATTACAAACATCTGACATCTCCAGCACATCACTGGTTTAAAAGCTATTACCAGAACAGAAACACCTCTGTAGAAGGACTGAAACTAAATTTCTAGCAAAGATATAGCTACGTATTCTGCAAGGCTCTTAGGGAGACAAGCTCCATTTGACCATAGTGACTGACCTAAATGAATGAAGTCAACCCTTAACGCTAAATCTTATGGGGATGACTTTGATATCTGCATAATTGCTCCTTCAAATAAACACAAAAAACTCCATGAAGACCTCTCTAAAATTATTATCTTGTGCTCAAATCACTTATCTTAAGGTCAAATAAAACCAAATCTGTGTCATTTATCTCATCACTTTAAATCAGCAAGAATACCTAACTCCAACAGCAAAGTCATTTGTACAATTTAGTTTCCACGATATATAATTTACAGCATTTACCTGTCATATTAACAGCATCACAAATAAAGCATGCAAAAAAAATGAATAAAAAAATGCACAGTACAAGGTATACAAAAAAATCCCCAAAACACAAAACTCAAATAGTGCCATAAACATCTTACTCGCATGAAAAACTGTGGATTACTGTACACGCACCATGAAACACACACTTCACAAAACCAGTGTGCCATGCAATCACAGCCCTTAAGGCAAAATAACATACCCAACACACTAATAATAGGCGACTCTAAAGTCAGGCACACTAGGCTAAACGAGGAGAAGGTTACTGTTAGCTGCCTTTCGGGTGCCAGGATCCGCCACATAACACAAGCACTCTGGTCACTCCAGAACAATTACAAATAGGACTCTGCCATTGTCCATGTTGGTGTGAATGACCTGAGCCATACCACCCTGGACTACATGAAGAGACATGGAAAAGCTCTCTGATCACGTAGCCCAGGCCGGTATGACCCTGACCCTGAGTAGCATCCTGCCCTCACCAAGAATGATACCACAGTATAAAGAAAAAAATGATCAATTTCAACAATTGGCTAAATTCCTGGCGTCATTCAAAGGGGATCCAGGGTCTGTCCACCTGGGATGACATGCTCGACAAGCCCCGCTACTTCGCTAGAGATGGCTTGCACCTGCCACCCTTAGGCTTTTGAATACTGGCCAAGGCTCTTGCCACTCCCATAGTGCCTTTTTTATGCAAGGCTCAAAAGACAAACCCACTGCCGTAAATAGCACAAGTAACAAAAAACTGAGGGTAATGCTACTCAACGCCAGAAGTCTAAACCTCAAAATGCACGCACTAGAGGCACCCCTCAGTATGGAGAAAATAGATATACATGCAGTAACAGAAATCTGGTTTAAAGGCTCCAGACAGCACCCCAGCACTACCAGGCTATGACTCCTACCATACATTTTGGCCACATAACCCGGACCAAAATACTAAATGCAGGGCCGTATCCATATTCATCAAGGACACCCACACCTCTAGGTTAGTGACACAGCATGATGCTTCAGAGATCATCCACGTGCAACTAACAATGGGCAAAACTGCAATTCAAAGTGTAGCTTGCTACAGATCACCCACCATGTCCCAGGACCCCCATACCACGTTTCTGGAAGCATAAAGGTCCTACCAAACACCCTAATATTACATGATTTCAATTACCCAAACATTAACTGGGAGAACTACTCAAGTACTAACTCCCTTGCCCAACATTTCCTAGAATTTATAAATTCAAATGCCCTGGATCAACTGGTCAACACTCCCACCAGAGGTGACAACATATTGGACCTGGTCATCACCAACATGGCCGACTGGTGTTCCACATCAGAGATCAACCTCTCGCTGGTTAGATCTGACCATAAACAAATCACTCTGGATATCCACATTCCTCCCCCACCCCTGGTCAAGGAATCCACCATGAAAAACTTTTCAAAACAAACTTCACGTTACTTAAGACCGAGGTGGAAAGTTTCAAAGCCCCCACGCTAAAGGATAACGCTGTCAAAGCTGCAAAATCCCTTACTAATGCATTCTACGGGCACCTACAAGAATGCATGGATCGTGCTATCCCAAGCAAAAAGTACAGTTTTGTACCTACCATAAATGTAGATGTTCGAGGATCCACATTGCTGCAGTCCTAACTATTGGGTAGTCCGCTGTCCAGTCGGCCCGAATACCAAAGTATATGGCTGACGTCGGTCAGGGCGCATTAGACTGACGTCAGTACGTCAGGGTACTAATGCGCATGACCGACGTCATATCCTCAGTCTTTTCTTGCCCCAGATGTCAGAAGACCCTAAAAAGACAAGGCCCAATATACCTGCACCAAAAATATGTACAATATATACAAAATTATCAGCATATAACCTCACCTACACAACCACCCCTAAACACAGAGGGGAAGGAGGGAGGGTAAATTGGACTGCAGCAATGTGGATCCGCGAACATCTACATTTATGGTAGGTACAAAACTGTACTATGTTCTTCATTCCACATTGCTGCAGTCCTAACTATTGGGTAGAATCCCAAAGCAGAGGTAAGGGAGGCTGGCAAATCATAAAGAAGCAGGAGCTGACAACATGCCTTGCAAAATAGCTGTGGCAAAACCAGCCCTAGACTTAGAGTAGAGAGGAAGGTGATAATGCTTAGAGAAAGTATGTACTGAACTTCAAGTAGCTGCCTCCAAAATATCCTTAGTTGCCACCCCCCTTAGAAATGCTGTTGAAGTGGCAGTAGCCCTAGTGGAATGAGGCCTAATCCCAGCTGGAATCTCCTTGCCATGATGGGAATAACAAAATGCAATGCAAAACCCAATCCACCTAGAAATAGTTTGTTTTGACACAGGCTTGCCCTGCGAACTCAAAGCAAAAGAAACAAACAACTGCTGAGACTGCCTAAAATCCTTAGTCCTGCTTAAATAATAACGCAATTGCCTGTGTACATCTAAAGTGTGCAAAATCTTCTGCCATTTTAAGCATATGTTTCTTAGGCACAGAACCTGAAGTGCTAGGAGAAACCCCCACTGAAGCTAAACTTGGCCTACCTCTCAAAGAAGTTTTGGAAACAGAAGGAGAGGCTCTAACTACCTTGGGAAGAGAGGGAAGAACAGTTACCTGAGAAGCCCCCTCAGCCTGGCCTACCTCCTGAGAAGGCACATCCTGTAACAGTAAAGTTTCTGCCTGAGACTCCAAAGAAACTCCTGGCAAAACCTCTGGCTCCACTGAGCCTTCTAAAGAACCGACGTCCGGGACTGCCGGTTCATCAACCCTAGGCTTCGCTTTGTCCTTGCGCTTTTTGGGAAGCGGGCGCCGGAGCATCCGGCGGCATTTTATAATTACAACGCTTCCCAAACACTAACCTGGCACAGTCCAACCTTCTCTTAATAGTGCGTTTGTTAAATCTAGCACAAGAGCGGCATCCAACAACGTCGTGCTCAGGCCCTAAACAAGGTATACACAAGGTATGGTAATCCCTATGAGGTATCTGTTTCCCACAAGAAATACAGTTATTCACTTTTTCTGACATCCGGTTAAATACTGAGGCAAGAAAAAACCAAAATGTTCCCAACGGGTACTTAGCCAACTTTGATTCGGTCTGAAACTCCGACTTCAGAAAATTTCAGAACGCCAACCTGCACTCGCAAAACTGCTTCTGCATCGGACCATGCGGCAAAAAAGACTGGGGATATGACGTCGGTCATGCGCATTAGTACCCTGACGTACTGACGTCAGTCTAATGCGCCCTGACCGACGTCAGCCATATACTTTGGTATTCGGGCCGACTGGACAGCGGACTACCCAATAGTTAGGACTGCAGCAATGTGGAATGAAGAACATCCAAGACTCACTCTTCCAAGAAAAGGAAACCAGTCTGGTGGACCCCTGCCATAAACATGCTATACAACAGGAGGAGGAAACTAGTACAGAAAAGAGCAAAATCTCAAGACGGGAAGACAACCCTGATCAGTATCAGCAAGAAACTACGATCCCTCATAAAATCATCCAAGGCTAGCTTAGAAAGAAAAATTGCCAAGGACTCCAAAGATAACCACAAGGCATTCTTTAGCTATGTCAAGAATCTAAGTGGCAATGCTCAGATCTGCTCGGAGTTGGTGCAGAATGGCACAAAATACACTGAACTGACCAATATCATCAACATCCTGGCAGACCGGTTCAGTGCAAACTTCACCCCCCCTCTCACCCCCAAAAGGGACCATAACCCTACCAGAAGACTGTAGAGCCCCTGAGATCACAGACACTCAGATTAATACAGTCCTCTCCAAAGCAAAACACAGCATCATTGGGACAGGACAGTGTCCCAGGCTGTGTCCTACTTGAGCTCAAAGACGAACTACCCCTCACCTAAACACAATGTTCAAACTCAGCCTCTACACAGGCTACGCACCCATACAGTGTCGCACAGCAACAGTTATTCTGGTCCACAAAGGTGGAGCCACAACAGACCCCGGGAACTATCGCCCTATAAGACTGACTAGCTTTGTCTGCAAGGCTATGGAGGGCATCACCATGGAACTCATTAACAGACACATTGGAAACCTCCAAACACTGGACCCTACCCAGTTCAGCTTTGATAAGGGCAGATTCACGCTTCCTAAACCTGGCGGACATCTCTGAAACAGTTACCAAGACTATAGACGAGGGAAAGGTGGTACACACAGCCTACCTAGACATCGCAAAGGCCAATGACACCATTCCCCATTCTGGTATTATAGACAAGCTCACCAGCCTGAACATAAACCCCTACATCACCAGATGGGTTGCCAACTGGCTCACGGACAGAACCCACATGGTGACAGTTGCGGGAGCTAGGTCCGACTCTAAACCAGTTACAAGTGGCGTTCCCCAAGGCTCAGTCCTAGGACCCCTCCTGTTCGGCATATACTTCTCAGAGGTACAGGCAAGCACAGGAGGACTATGGCTGACCAAGTTCGCAGACAACTGCAAACCAGGAGCTACAATTGACTCTCTGGCCGACACAGACATCCTCCAAAAGGGTCTCACTGAGACAGACGGCTGGTGTCAAAATCATGGCCTCAAGCTAAATGCCAAAAAGTGCATAGTCATTCCCTTTGGAAAAAAACAAGTACCCACAAACTACCACATAGGTGGTAGTCTCTTAAATACAGAAGATGTAATAATGGATCTGGGGACCCAAGTAGACAGTAATCTCTCCATTGATAATCACATTGCCAAAGTGGTTAGAAAAGCCTTCTATGTGGCCCACCTAATCACAAAAGGGTTCCCATCCAGATCAAAAGAGGTCATTGTGCCCGTCTACTCATCACTCATCAGACCCATCATAGAGTACAACGCCTCATTTGGGATGTACATTACAAGACACATGCAACAGCTGGAAAGACCACAGAAGTACCTCACCAAGAGGATCACTGGCCTCAAACAGATGCCCTATGCAGCTCGACTGGAGAAACTCCAGCTGTACTCTATTACATACCGCCTACTCAGAGGTGATCTCTGGCCTGACATACAAGGCCATGTCCAACCCAGAATTGATGGACATGCTCCACCTAAAGAAAAAACATATCCCCTCGAGCCACACGCTCTAAGGATCTAAACCTCACCATAACAATAAATAGGATGTGCCTGAGGGATAGATTCCTGTCCCATAGACTTCCCATGCTTTGCAACAAGATTCCAATCCACATTAGAGCTACTCACTAACACTCTTCAAGAGAAACCTTGACGAGTGGATGGGAAAAGTACAGTTGTGTACACTTACCATAAATGTAGATGTTAGAGTGTATTCACTGTTGCAGTCATTACATTTGGTTAATCTGCTGGCAGGTTTCCCTCAGTCGGCCTAATTAACAAAGTCTTGGGTCCTGCATCAGTTGCTGTCCCTTCTTCCATGACATCAGGTCGCCAGGGGTATAAAACATGCAGCCAACGCCATTACATCAGTTTTTCTTGCCCCAGATGTCAGGTACCCCCCTAATGGGGAGCAAATAAACACAAAAACACAAAAGTATACCTCCAACCAAAAGCAAATACACCAAAAAGGCTTTTAAGCATAGTAAAAGAAAAGGAAAGGTATAGTCAGAAAAAACTAGGGGGCTGGAGGGAGGGTAACCAGGACTGCAACAGTGAATACACTTATGGTAAGTGTACACAACTGTACTATGTTCTTCGTGTTTCATTGTTGCAGTCATTACATTTGGGTAGAGTCCCAAAGGTATGGTTGGGGAGGAGGAGTTTATACAGCATTATGGCCAGCTATAAGGCCCTGCAAGACAGCAGTGGCAAAGCCAGCTCTGGATTTAGAGAAAATTGGCAAATGATAGTGCTTGGTGAAAGTATGTACAGAACTCCAGGTAGCAGATTCTAGGATATCCCTGGTAGGAAGACATCTGAGAAAGGCTGCAGAAATAGATGCAGCCCTGTTGGAGTGAGATCTGATCCCCTGGGGGATAGGTTTTCCGTGGTGCTTATAGAAGAAATGAATGCAATGGCTTATCCATTTAGAAATGGTTTGTTTTGAAACAGCCTTCCCCTCTGCCCCTGCAGCAAATGCTACCAGCAATTGTTCATATTTTCTTCGAGATTTAGTCCTGTCCAAGTAGAATCTTAGTTGTCTGTGCACATCCAAGGAATGCAGAATCTGTTCCCCTTTGTGGATTGGGGAAGAAGGTTGGCAAATGAATGGACTTATTAAGAGCCACAGTGGAAACCACCTTGGGCATGAAGGATGGTCCTGAGAAATACCCTGTACACATGAAAGATGATGAAAGGCTCCACTGCCATAAGGGCCTGTAATTCAGATATCCTCCTAGCTGAAGTGATTGCTAAAAGGAAGGCTGTTTTCCAAGAAAGAAATTTTAAGTCTGCAGTAGCAGCTGGCTCGAAAGGAGGTAGAGTGAGTTTCTCCAAAACAAAGTTAAGGTCCCAGGCAGGGGTACAAGCTCTCCTGGGTGGTCTCAAGTTTTTTGCCCCTCTGAGATACTGCTTGAGCAGAGGATGAGAGAAGAGGGGTGATTCTGTTATTAAAAAGCTGAGGCGTGGATTTTAATGGAGGAAAAAGACAGGCTCTTGTGAAGCATCTCAGTTAAGTATTGCAAAATCTGAGGTAAATTGGGTGCTGCTTGCTCATCCCTAAAGATTGGTTCCAGGCACAGAATCTTTTCCATTGGTCAGCACAAGATTTTCTAGTACTAGGTCTCCTCGCCTCCAAGAAGACATCCATCACATGTTTGCTGAGGGATGATAAGGGTGAAATTAAGTGATTAGCCAGGCTGCAAGGTTCAATGTTGGAAGCTGAGGGTGCAGAACTTGGTTCTCCTGCTGAGACAGCAGGGAAGGGGTCTGAGGCAGGTTGCCATGGAGATATTTGCGACACACTGCGCAGGAGGGGGTACCAGTGTTGGCACGGCCAGTCTAGAGCAATCAAAATCATCCTTGGTTTGTCCTGTTTGACTTTTGGTAGAACTTTGGAGAGCAGAGGCAGAGGGGAAAAGGCCTAGACTGATATTTTATTTCCAGCTGAAGGACAAAGCATCCACTTTCCAGGCTTGTTTGTGGGGAGTCCTTGTGCAAAACTTGTCCACCTGGTATTTCTGGGGGGAGGCAAATAGATATATGTCTGGGCTCTCCCATTCGCTTGTCAACATGTTGAAAATCTGTGGTTCCAGTTTCCACTCGTGTGGGTCCATGAGTTTCTGCTTAGTCTATCTGCCAGTGTATTCAATTTTCCTGGCAGGAATTGAGCTTCCAGATGCACTTGGTAGCTCAAGGCTGTGTTCCACAATGCCATGGCTAGTCTGCAGAGGGGGTAGAAATGTGTACCCCCCCTGCTTGTTTATGTACCACATGACCGTGATGTTGTCCGTCCTTACCATTAGTTGTCCTGGAAGAATGTGGTCCTTGAAGGCTGTCAGAGCATTCTGTACAGCTAACACTTCTTTTTGATTGATATGCAAGTGCATTTGATTTGGGTACCATTTGCCCTTAATGCACTTCCCTGCCAGGTGAGCCCCCCATGCATAGTCTGATGCATCTGTAGTTATGGTTTGGGTGGCAGGGGGTAGTGTGAATGGAAGTCCCTTGTTTTGGTGGCAGGCTTCTGCCCACTATAGGAACTCTAGGTGTAGGCACGGTATGACAGGAATCATTGTTTCCAGGCTGTGACAATTTTGACTCCATAGACTTTTTAGATACCATTGTAGTTTCCTCATATGCAGTCTTGCATATGGAATTAAAAGAATGCAGGAGGCCATGAACCCCAAGGCTTGCAGTATTTGTCTTGCAGATAGCAGGGTTTTTGTAGCCACTTGTTTGAAGTAAGTTACCAAATTAATTTTCTTCTCTGGCATGAGGAAAGCCATCTGGGCAGTTGTATTCAAGCTTGCATCCAGGAATGTAATCTGTTGACAGGGTACCGGTTGTGATTTCTTTTCGTTTATGGTGTACCCCAGACAAGTTAGAACCCTTTTTACAAAGGCAAGATGTTTTAGAAGTATGCCCTGTTTTTCTGCCTGAATTAGACAATCGTCCAGGTATTGGTATATTTGAATATTTCTTTGCCTGCAAAATGCAATAACTGGAGCCAGGCACTTTGTGAATACCCTGGGCGCAGTAGACAAGCCAAAGGGCAGTGCAGAGAACTGAGAATGCAAGTAGCCTGCTTTGAAGAGTAGGTATCTTCTACAAGATTCCCTGATTGGGATGTGCAGGTATGGTTCTTTTAAATCCAGAGTTGCCAACCAGGCAACTTTGCCTAGCATAGGAAGTAACTGGTGAAGAGTCAGCATCTTGAATTCTCGAATCTCAAGAAAGGTGTTTAGAGTAGACAGGTCCAGGATTGGACGCCATGATTTGTCTTTTCTGGGTACCAGAAAAAGCCTGGAATGGAAACCTTGTCCCTTTTCCTCTTCTGGTACCAGTTGAAGAGCCCATCTATCCAGAGCCTGGAGTCTCTATCAGAAGGGGTAGGATTTTTAGCAGTAGAAGCCTTAATGGCCTTGGGTCCCTGAGAAATGGTTTCTGGATCTGCAACAGGATTTCTGAAATGGAACTTGTGGGACTCAGGAACCCTGTAATATCTGTCAGGTTTACTAGGAGCCGGAGGCAGGGAATCGGGGGCCAAACTGGATTCCGAGAACACATCATTAACAATGTCTAGTACAGGAGGTATAGCCAAAGGCCTATGCTGAGGTAGAAGGAAATCCCTAAGCCTCTTTTTTGAATCAGAAAATTCCTGGCTTTCCCAGTGGAAATGCTCCCTTAAAATATGTAAAGTTTTCCAAAAAGAAAAATCCTCAGGAGGGGAAGCAGAGGGAATGGAGTCCTCTGCATCAGAATCCTCATAAGTAGGTATAAGTAGGTAATCCAGGTCCATTAAAAGAGTCAGAAGAAACAGAATCCTGATCAGAAGATTCATAATCAAGCTCAGGCCTAGGCCTCTTAGAGGGGGGGATGTGTCTACCCCCGATTAGAGTAATTAGATCTTCTGCCATTTTTATCATTTGTTTTTTAGGCATAGGGGCCTGAACATGTGGCCTGGGCGTCAGTGTTTTAGACATTGAGCGAGATTTAGGCCTTAGTAATGAAGGCGGTGTCAATTTAATATGCAAGGTAGAGACATCTGCGGGTTCCATAGGTGAAGCACCTCGCGGCATACTGGACTCCGAATGGGCCTCCGTAGAGGCCTGCGAATCAGAAGTAGTGGGCATCAGGGGCTGCGAAAGTGCCTCACTGAGTACCGGCAAACTGGTGACTGGCTTAGAAGAAGCATCGTCGGCAGTTTTGGACCTCAGCGACCTGTCTGTCTTTATCTTTGTGTTTTTTCGGAATCCCGGTAGTCGGATGGCTAACCGACGAAATTTCTGGCTAATTAAACCGAGAACCAAAATATTTAGAGGCAAAAATGTACCAAAACAACGGATAGTGCGCTGATTAAATAAAGCATAAAACTGACAGCAAGGTACGTTGTGGTCAGGGCCTAGGCAAGGAATACAGTACGAATGAAAATCTTTTATGAGGTATTTGCTTTTCACAAGTAATGCAATTATTAACTTTTACTGACATCGGTAAGGAGCAAGAAAAAGATTCCCCAACGGGGTACTTAGCTTTAAGTTGAAGACTTCGGTTCTGAAACTCGAAAATGAAAATTTCAGGAGTCGGTCAACCGGCACTTGCGAACTGCTTCTGCTTCGGGCACTGCACAGCAAGAAAGACTGATGCAATGGCATCGGCTGCATGTTTTACACCCCTGACGACCTGACGTCATGGAAGAAGGGACAGCAACTGACGCACGACCCAAGACTTTGTTAATCAGGCCGACTGAGGGCAACCTGCCAGCAGATTACCCAAATGTAATGACTGCAACAGTGAAACACGAAAAACATCAGAAAATTTACCCCGGGGTACACTTCAGTGGCTCTGCTGGACAGAGGCACAGGGAACTAATCTAAGGGGGTGGCGAAAACCAACACATTCTGGCTAGGCTTATAAATGCCTTCGGGCAGATAGCCTAGTACCTACCTGTGAACCTGTATCCTTGACATACGAACAGACACACACACAGGCAAACACACCCCTACACCTACAGTAGCATACAGCACACACTGAAGAAGATAAACTGCACCTGAACTAATGAGACTACTTACAGTGCCAAGTCTCAAATAAAGTCAAGTCACAATGAAAAATAAACTAAAGCCATGTCATTTAGCTCATCACTTAAAATCAGCAAGAACACCTCACACCAACAGCAAAGCCATTTGTACAATTTAGTTTCCTTGTTATATAATTTATGACCAGCAAAGACTGGCCATTAACATTCGAAAACAAACACAACCAGCAAGCCTGTTGTAAAATCGAGCATATACCACAGGATCATAGGATTACAGGAGGTTACTAGGCTAACAGCCCAGAGCCCTTACAAGCCTAACCAAGTTCAACCAGTGTTCCCAAGGGTGTCTGGTTCAAGCAGACACTAAAATCAGCACCTACTGCCTCTGTCCGTGAGGGACACAGGTGGAATCCCCGGGATGAATTTCCAGTTACTCACCCAGTCATCAAAATTATGTTTAAATAGGGCCAAAGAGGGGCTTTAACATCAACAGGAAGCTTGTTCCAAAAGTGGGGCAACCTCTGTGAGGCAAATTTGTCTCTCCAGCAAGTTCTGTTGATATCACATACCAGCTTAAAGTCCTTTAAGTCAGTGACGCGTGCCATTTGACTTGGAATGTGCAGCATTTCCATGTGCCTGGTCAGAGATTGCTCTGTATGCAAGGCACAGGTTGCCATTAAAGCTGTCTGTAGGACAAGTGACAATTATTTCAATCTGTCCACCTAAGACAGATCTTGAAGACCCTAAATTTTCATTGTAAGGAACCTTTGTGTTCTCTCCAATTGCTGCAGGTGTTTGGAAAGGAACATACCAAAGAGAGCGTTGCACTCTATTATTGGCCTGATTAGGGAAGAGTACGGGGGAGTTATAACTTCTTTTTCTGTACGCAATGCCCTTACATATGAGATGAGCAATACAAAATGCCCTTCTTATCACTGGGGAGACATGGTGATTGAAGTTAAGGTAGCTGTCAACCTGTGTGCCTAGAACTCTCACCACTGACTGTGTGCTTAAGGTATTGCTATTGATTTGGCTGAAGGGAATGATAATGCATTTTTTGCATTAAGTTTAAGACCATGACTTTGGCACCAGTCATTAGTTTGAGTAAGACCTTCTTGCAGGATGCTGACATTGCTAAGGGTTTCAATGATCACTCACAGTTTGCAGTCATCAGCAAACTTGGTCAGCCACAGTCCTTTAGTTTTAGCTTGTACTTCTGAGAAGTAGATTCTGAACAGTAGGGGTCTCAGAACAGATCCCTGTGGAACACCACTGGTTCCAGGTCTGCTGGAGGAAGTGGAGTCCCCGATTTTGACTGTATGAGTTCTATCAGTGAGTCAGTTTGCAACCCACCTGACAATATATGGGTTTATACCCAGCTGGGTGAGTTTATCAATGATGCCCGAGTGGGGGATTGTGTCAAAGGCCTGGGCCAAGTCTAGGTAGGCCATATGCACAGATATGCCCTAGTCTAGGGCTTTGGTGACTGTCTTGACGTCGTCCATCAAGTTTAACAGTCATGATCTCCCCTTGACAAAGCCAAACTGGATGGGGTCAAATGTTTGGAGACTTCCTATATTTTTTTAATAAGGTCCATGATGATTCATTTCATGGCCCAGCAGATAAGGCTGGTCACGCTGATGGGTCTATAGTTCCCAGGGTCCATGGATGCATCTCCTTTGTGCAAAGGGATGACGGTAGCTGTTCCCCATTCTGCTGGGACAAAGCCAGTTCTTAGGCTGTGTTTGAAAAGCATGCCCAATGATGATGCTAATTCTTGTTTTAACCCATGTTGAACACAGCCTAGGATGTTGTCTGGTCCCATAGAGGCAATGTCTTTGGCCCTGAAGAAGGCATTTAAGACCTGTTCTTAGGAGATACTAGTGGGAGACAGGAGTTTGGGATGTTTGGCGTATACATGGCATGGACAGGTGTGTGAAGTTTTCACTGAACCTGTCAGCCAGCAGGTTTGTTATATCCACAGGTTCTATATATGTAGTACCATTAACTATGAGTTCAGCGCAAATCTGGGCCTTACCTTTTGAGGTTATGGATGTAACTAAAGAACGCTTTGTGGTTATCCTTACTTAGGGAAGCTAATTTGGATTTGTAGTTGACATTGGAGGACTTCACTAGGAGTTTTATTTGCTTAAGTTGAGGAAGGAGTGTTTCCAGTTTTAAGACTGTTCCTTCCTACTCTTAGACAGTAATTTCTTTCGCCTATTGTATAGCCTATTAAGGGCAGTTTTCAACCAGGCAGGTTTGTTTTTCCTTGAAGATCAAGCTTTGGTTCTATCAGGTACGGCAGAGTCAATACAACTGTACAGGTGCGTGCATAAAGCATTGGTGTATAACTCAGCATAGGTGTCTGTTCATCAGTGCTGGAGGGGCTATGAAGGTATTTATGCTGTCACGCAAGAGGCTGTAATTGGCCATGGAGAAGCTTTTTAGTCTAGTTGTTGCTATTCAATACAACTGTACAGGTGCTTGTATAAAGCATTGGTATAAAACTCAGCATAGGCGTCTGTTCCATCAGTGGGGGAGGGGCTATGAAGCTATTTATGCTTTCACGTAAGAAGCTGTAATTGGCCTTGGAGAAGTTTTTTAGTCTAGTTGTTGCTGGGGGGGGGGGGTCTTGTGTCCATTCGCTAAAGTACCATTGAATGGCCAGACTTTTTTTTATTGTACATAGCAGAGGCATTAGTCTGAAGGAAAGAAAGTCAGAAAATGAAATATGTGTCATTATAGAGTGACTTTGTTCCTCATAAAATTTATGACTAAAAAAAAAAAAAGAGAGAGAACAACAAAGATCTTTCAGTCTCCACTGCCTGCTTTCTGAAGTGCTAATTAGTTTTTATAGAAGTACAGGCAAAGAATATTAACTGACACTTTGGTGCATTTTAAGCAGAACTTTGTTTGTGGCAGTTATTTGGAGAATGCTGCCTTACAAGGAAGGGAGTCAATTACATTCTGGTGGCAGTAACTGTCTATAAACTGTTTTGTAAGTGCTGCCTACTGTCTGCTTACTCTCTCACCCACGTCAGGATCCTGCCTAGGCGCATCACTTTCATTCTACATATGTTGACCTCACTTGCTGACTTTACAGAGGCTAATTAAGATTTTGAGATAAGCACCATCTCTGTCACTATTCTCTGTCTGACACCACACTTTTAGATGGGACAATGACAATGTTTTTAAATTGAGAGGAAATGAGTGGGGGGCTCAATTTAGGAAGAAGGTAAGACCCAGTACTAGCCAAGTAAAAGGAGGATTGGCGTAGCACAGTAGAGACGTGAATACTGAGGCAAGAAAACAGGACAGAAGTGATGAACACAAAAGGAAGAGAAAAAATAGTTTTTGGGCTGTAATGTCATCATAAAAGTTTGGATGGGAGTAGACTGCTGTTTACAGCTAGAGACTGAACTTTATTTTTGTAGAATTCAGATGAGGGTGACTACAGGGAACGTGAGGAATGGGACATAAAAGTTCTGTGGGAGAGTTGAGGAGGCCTCTGCATGGTTCAGAATAATAGCAAGAATTTGCCATGGCAATAGTGGACAGTGCACAGCTGAGTTTAATCATGAGACAGAATGGAAATGAGTTGGGAAGAGTTGGAAATATGGGTGATAAAAGGGTAGTTAATATGTGGTGAACCATTAGCAACCAAAAAGAGGATATGGACTAGGAATGGGCTTAAAATAAGAAGTTGGACCACCATAAGTAAAAAAAAAAAATAGTGAATTGAAGGTATGCCAAAGGAAAAAAATAGGTTAAGGGGAATGACACTTTTGTTATAAGGATTATGAGGATTTATAAGGACAGTATGACAGAATTAAATCCTAGAGGATCGGGAAAGTAGGTTAGAAAATAAACAGCACAAGAAAATGAGTCTTCAGTATCTGTAGTACTATGACACAGAGAGTTATGAGTGGGCTACCTGTAATCTGTAACCTGGAGTTTGAATCTTTCATTCTTTACCTGCATATACTGTATCTTTAAACATGTCAGTTAAAAAAAGCGGCAGTTCTTGGTGTACTTATCCAGTTAACAAAATAATTTGAAAAGGAGGAATTTCAGAATAAAGGCGGTGATGGTAGAGGGAAAGGGTAACCACAAGACAGGAAAGGAAGCAAGATACTGGACATTGAGCAGATGGTGCGTTATGTTTGGGAAGTTTTCCTTATTAGATATTAGGTAGGGAAGGAACAGAGGGAAAGGCAGAAAGAACTACAGATATAGCAAAAGAGAATACATCTTATGTGGTGATGCATGCATTCAAGTTACATAGAAAAAGTAAAGACAGCAAAATAGGTGAAGTAGCCTGTAGCCATTGTGATAGGACAAAACATACCATAGAACAGAGTAATGATAAGAAAAAGAAAAGGAAAGGTCGACTGATATGTTTTCCTTATTGCTGGAGTAATAGAGAAAGATCCAGTTTAGGGTGATTTGGGTGTATAATTCATCAAACGCAGAAAAGTTTCAGGAACAAGATTAGAAGATGGAGTCTTCAGAATTCCAGCAGTAAATGGTAGGTTCCTCTTATCACGGGTTGGGGGAGAATGAAGAAGTAACTGAACCTTTAGTGACGAGCATGATAAAGCATACCATCTAGTGTATGGATAAAGTAGTAAAACTGGAAGTGAGAAAGCAATGGTTTCTAGTTACTGAGAGTATATTTTCTCCCAGCTATCACACCGGTTTACTGACCATTAGGAAAATGCACCCACCAGTGACTCCCACTGTGACACATTCATATGGCTTTCAAGGTGCAGAAGTGTTGGCTGTGGTATAGGAATAAAATATTTTGCTGTGCAGCTCAGTTAAACCAGAACTGTTAAGGACATGGGGACATTTTCCCTGGGGTGCTTTTACTGTATAGTGTTTCAATCAACTGGATTTTGACAACGGGGAATTGAACCATTTTGATTTAGACAACAGGAATCCAATCCCTCTGAACCCCACCCCACCCCACCCTCTGCTAATTCTATATACCAACTACAAGCTCGCACAACAGAGTGGAAAGGGTTTATTTCCTTACCTACTGTTACAGCGAGTGACCTTCCACCTTCAATCAGTTGTTTTGTCGATTAAATAAGGTTGACATTACAGCTATCAAACAAATGCCACGTACGTGTGTATACACACACATATACATATGTCTAATATAAATACATACAAACACATGCACACACAATTTGAGAATTGTTAAAGAAAGTACAGTTGTGTACACTTACCATAAATGTAGATGTTCGAGTGTATTCACTGTTGCAGTCATTACATTTGGGTTATCCGCTTGCAGTAGCCCTCAGTCGGCCTGATTATCAAAGTCTCGGGTCCTGCGTCAGTTGCTGTCTCATCTTCCATGATGTCAGGTAGTCAGGGGTATAAAGCATGCAGCCAACACCATTACATCAATTTTTCTTGCCCCAGATGTCACCCATTACATCAATTTTTCTTGCCCCAGATGTCACGTGCCCCCATAATGGGAAGCAATTATATATATATATATATATATATATATATATATATATATATATATATATATATATATATAAGGTTACACCTCCAACAAAAAAGCAAATACACCAGAAAGCTTAAAGCATAGTAAGCAAGAATACCAGTATAGTCAATAGAAATCAGGGGGCTGGAGGGAGGGTAACCAAGACTGCAACAGTGAATACACTCGTAACATCTACATTTATGGTAAGTGTACACAACTGTACTAGGTTCTTTGTGTTTCACTGTTACAGTGATTACATTTAGGTAGATTCCCAAAGCTAAGGAAGGGAGAAGGCAATTAGATAGCATTAGGACCAGCTATAAGGCCCTGCAAGAATGCAGTGACAAAACCAGCTCTGGATTTAGAAAAAAATGGCAAGTGGTAATGCTTGGTGACTGTATGTACAGAACTCCAAGTAGCAGCTTCTACGATGTCCCTGGTAGGGACACCTCTGAGAAAGGCTGTAGAGGTAGATGCAGCCCTGGTTGAATGTGGTCTTATCCCCAGTGGTATAGGTTTTCCATGGTGCTTACAGCAGAAATGAATGCAATGGCCTATCCACTTAGAAATGGTTTGCTTTGAAATGGCCTTCCCCTCTGCCCCTGCAGCAAATGCAACCAGCAGCTGTTCAGATTTCCTGAGAGGCTTAGTCCTGTCCAAGTAAAATCTAAGTTGTCTGTGCACGTCCAAGGAGTGCAGTATTCATTCCCCTTTGTTCTGTGGATTAGAAAAGAAGACTGGCAAATGAATGGACTGATTAAGGGCCGCACTGGATACCAACTTGGGCATAAAGGAGGGATTGGTCCTGAGGGGCACCCTGTCCGCATGAAAGATAATGAAAGGCTCCACTGCCATGAGGGCCTGTAATTCAGACACCCTTCTTGCTGAAGTGATGGCTAGAAGGAAGGCTGTTTTCCAACAAAGGAATTTCAACTCTGCATTTGCAGCTGGCTGAAAGGGAGGTAGAGTGAGCTTTTCCAATACAAAGTTAAGGTCCCAGGCTGGAGTAGGGGCTCTCCTGGGTGGTCTTAGGTTTTTGGCCCCTTTGAGGAATTGCTTCAGCAGAGGATGAGAGAAGAGGGGTGGCTCTGTATTATAATGAGCTGAAATGGCCGAGGCATGAATTATAATGAGCTGAAATGGCCGAGGCATGAATTTTGATGGAAGAGAAGGAAAGGCCTTTGTGAAGTATCTCAATTAAGTATTGAAGAATGTGCAGTAAATTGGGCGCAGTTGTGTCCATCCACTGTTTGGTTCCAGGTACTGAATCTTTTTCATTTTTCAGCATAGGATTTTCTAGTACTAGGCCCCCTCGCCTCCAGAATGACATCCATCACTTGCTTACTGAGGGAGGGATGGTAATGAAGAGATCATGAAATTAGCCAGGCTGCCGGGTTCAGGGTTTAAAGCTGTGGGTACAGAATCTGGCCCTCCTTCTGGGACAGCAGGGCAGGGGTCTGAGGCAGGTGCCATGGTTCCAGAAGTGACACACTGCACAAGAGGGGGTACCAGTGTTGGTGGAGCCAGTCTGGTGCAATAAGTATTGTCCTTGGTTTGTCCTACTTGATCTTTAGTAGCACTTTGGAGAGGAGAGGCAGAGGGGGAAAGGCATAAACTGATGAGAAGGACAGGGCATCCACTTTCCAAGCTCGTCTGTGGGGAGTCCTTGTGCAGAATTCGTCCAATTGGTAGTTCTGACGGGAGGCAAACAGGTCTATCTCTGGGCTCCCCCATTTGTTTCTCAAAGTGTTGAATATCTTTGGATCCAATTTCCACTCATGTGGGTTCATGAGATTTCTGCTTAGGTCATCTGCCAGTGTATTTAGCTTGCCTGGCAAGAACTAAGCTTGTAGGTGCACTTGGTAGCTCAAGGCTGTGTTCCACAGAGCCATGGCTAGTCTGCAGAGAGGGCATGAGTGGGTTCCACTCTGCTTGTTTATGTACCACATGACAGTGGTGTTGTTCGTCTTTACCAATAATGGTCTTGGAAGAATGTGATCCTTGAAGGCTGTCAGAGCATTCTGTACAGCTAACATTTCTTTTTGATTGATATGCAAGTGCATTTGACTCTGGTTCCATTTGCCATGAATGCACTGCCCTGCCAAGTGAGCCCCCCCATGCATAATCTGATGCATCTGTTGTTGGGGTTTGGGCAGCAGGGGGTAGAGAGAATGGCAGTCCTTTGTTTTGGTGGCAGACCTCTGCCCACCAAAGGAACTCTATCTTTAGACAAGGTATGAAAGCAATCATTGATTCTAGGTCTTGAGAATGTTGACACCATAGGCTTTTTAGATACCATTGTAGTTTCCTCATATGCAGTCTTGCATGTGGAATTAGTAGAATGCAACAGGCCATGAACCCCAGGGCTTGCAGTATTTTCCTTGCAGATAGCTGGGTCTTTGTGGCCAGTTTTTTGAAGTAGGCTGTCAAATGAACTTGTTTCTCTGGCGTGAGGTAGGCCATCTGGTAAGTTGTATTCAAGCTTGCTCCCAGGAATACAATTTGTTGGCAGGGTACTAGACGTGATTTCTTTTCGTTTATGGTGTACCCCAGAGAAGTCAGTAATTTTTTTACAAATGCCAGATGATTTAATAGTATGTACTGGCTTTCTGCCTGAATTAGACAATCATCCAGGTATGGTTATATCTGAATATTTCTTTGCCTGCAAAATGCAATGACTGGAGCTAGGCATTTTGTGAATTTCCTGGGCGCAGTACATAAGCCAAAGGGCAGTGCAGAGAACTGATAGTGCATGTAACCTGCTCTGAAGCGTAGGTATCTTCTGCAAGATTCACTTATTGGGATGTGCAGGTAGGCTTCCTTTAAATCCAGTGTTGCCAGCCATGCATTTTTGCCTAGCATGGGAAGCAGTTGATGAAGAGTTAGCATTCTGAATTTTGGAATTACCAAAAAAGTGCTTAGGATAGATAGGTCCAGAATAGGACGCCAGGAATCGTCTTTTCTGGGTACCAGAAAAACCTTGCCCCCATTCTTCCTCTGGGACAGGCTGATTAGCCCTGATGCTCAGAAGAGAGAGACCTTGCTTTTGAGCCTCTGCCCACTGATTTGGGGGTAGGTCTGGTCAACCGTTTTGGGTTGGTAAGGAGTGGAAGTGAAATCTGTATCCTTGTGAATCTATATTTAAATCCCATTTGTCTTGGGTAATGAGTTCCCAGTTTTTTTGCATGCAGGGCGATCTTTCCCCCTAAAGGAACAGTCAGTTGAGCAGGGCCTGGAAGGTTTAAAGTTAAGTCACTGTGACAGTTATGCTCCCAGATTTGGAAGTGGGAGCCCCCCCCCCACTGCTTAGGCCTGTGAGTACCTTGGGACTGAAGCCTGGGTGTTCTGATGGTTCTGGGTTTGGACTGAAGGCTTGGAAGAGGCAGGAAAGGACCAATTCTTAAAGAGCCAGTGCCTACTAAATCTGGGAGGCTGTACTTGCAGGAAATCTAACAATTTGCAAAGATTTAGCTTTTTCCTCCATCTTTTTAAGTACTACTTCTGTGTTGTTGCTAAACAGGCGGTCTTGGTTTAAGGGAGCATCCAGTAATTTAGCTTTAACATGATCCGGCAAAGATTGCTCCTTATGCCAAGCATGCCTTCTAAGTACAGACCCAGTGACAGCAGCCCTGCAAGATGCCTCTAATGAATCAAAGCCACATTGCAAAGTATGTTTTCCAACTTGTTCAGCAGAATGCATTAAATCCTGTAATTCTGTATTTTCAGCACAGTCAGGAATCACCATCATTTTCTGTTTAAGCAATCCAATAATATGCTGCTGATACTTTAACATATGAAACTGTCAGTTTAATGCCCTAATGGCCAAAGTTGCAGAAGTGTATACCTTCTTACCCCATATGTCCAGGGCCCTGGAATTTCTATCAGAGAGGGTAGGATTTTTGGCAGTAGTAGCCTTAATGCCTTTGGATCCCTGTAAAATGGTCTCAGGATCCGAAGTAGGAATCTTAAAAAGGAACTTGAGAGTCAGGTACCCTGTAACACCTGTCAGGTTTTTTGGGAGCCGGAGGTAGAGAGTCAGGGGCCAGGCAAGATTCTGAGAAGGCATCATCTACAATATCCAGTACAGGAGGGATAGCTAAAGGCCTGTGATGAGGTAGGAGTAAGAATTCCCTAAGCCTCTTTTTGAAGTCAGAGAAATCCTGGCTTTCCCAGTGGAAATGCTCCCTAAGAGTATGCAAGGTTTCACCAAAAGAGAAATCCTCCTGGAAAGGAAGCAGAGGGAATGGAGTCCTCTGCATCAGAATCCTCATAGGTAGATAAGGGCAAATACTGATCATCAGAGAAAACAGAAATGTCAGAATCCTGATAAGAAGAATCAGAAGGAAAAGCAGTTCTAGGTCGCTCAGAGGGAGAAGGGTGGCTTCCCCCTGATTACAGTAATAAGGTCTTCAGCCATTCTCATCATTTGTTTTTTAGGCATAGGGGCCTGACCATGCGGTCTGGGCATTGGTTTTCTAGGCATGGATCGAGTTTTAGGCCTAGAAGAAGAAGGCGGCGGCATGAGTTTAATATGCAAGTCAGTAGGCCGGAATACACCCTCAGAAGCCAGTGCCTGCACAGCGGCTCTGGACCCATCCAAGGTAGATACATCCGCAGGTTCCAAAGTCGAAGAAGCATCTCGCAGCATACTGGACTCCGAATGGGTCTCAGTAGAGGCCTGCGAATCTGAAATAGCAGGTATCAAGGGCCGCAAAAGCACCTCACTGAGTAATGGTGAGCTGGCGACTAGCTTAGAAGAGTCGTCGGCAACTTTGTACCTATGCGGTCTGTCTCTGTCTTTATCTTTGCGTTTTTTCAGAATGTCGGTAGTCAGGTGGCTTACCGAAGCCATATCTGGATAATTGAACAGAGTACCAAAATATTTAGATGCGAAAATGAACAGAGGATGAAGAGTTCGAGGTTTGAATAAGGCACAAAACCGACTGAGGTACGTCGTGGTCTGGGCCTAAGTAGGGAATGCAGTACGAATATAAACCTTTATGAGGTATTTGCTTTCCACAAGAAATACAATTGTTAACTTTTACTGACATCAGTTTAGAGCAAGAAAAAGGATCCCCAATGGGGTACTTAGCTTAGTTGAAGACTTTGGATCTGAAACTCGAAAACAAAATATTCAGGAGTTGGCCGACTGGTACTTGCGAACTGCTTCTGCTTCAGGCACCGCACAGCAAGAAAGACTGATGTAATGGCATTGGCTGCATGCTTTATACCCGTCTACCTGACCTCATGGAAGATGAGACAGCAACCGACGCAGGACCCAAGACTTTGAGAATCAGGGTGACTGAGGACTACTGCAAGTAGATAACCCAAATGTAATGACTGCAACAGTGAAACACGAACATCTGTATGCTACTGTACTCAATGCCTTATGGAAAAATATATTGCAATGTTTGAGTTATGTCTTAAAATGGTTAATGAAACCAGCTAACTCCTTTGGCATAAATGTAAAAAAACTGAGATTTCACGCTAAATTTCTTATTTTATAACGATTCAGAAATGTATGCCTTCCCATCATTACCTGCTTGACAAAACAAGTCATTTTTTAATCACTTTCCCTTGGGTGCTTTTTACTGTATAGTCTTTCAATCAACTGGAATTTGATAAAAATGGGTAATGAAATGCCGATACATCCTTGAGTAGTTAAGAACATGAGCTCACACTAGCCCACCCCTCCAAATTATAGGCCTCCTTTGACAACACTAGTAATGCTGGGAGGATTCTGACATATCAGGAAAGCTAAGAAATTCTGTTTACTGCTCTGTACAAGCATGACATACATACCTCATGCGGCTGGTGGGTTTGTTTCCTTATCCGAGCACAAGGTTCTTTATGATCCTTACTAATATGTATCACTTGACTTTTGGAAGTTTTCCGTACAAGATGCCTTCGGACAGCAGGAACATCCTCAAACCTGTGACCTGTGGAGAAGTGAGAGAAATTGTTTCTCAGAAAATCATGCCCCGCTTGGAGTCAATATTAACTAACCTATGTAGTGAAAAGAAAGCACACAAAGAGCAGCATAGAAACTTACTGATAATTTGCCAGATTACAGATAATTCACTTAAAGACACTTTATACTGTACAATGTACAACCCTTAAAGTATTTACTTTATCACCCTTGTTTTCTCAGCATACACCTGGAAAAAAATATCTTAAAAGTACCTTCAAAAGGTCAAGCAATTTTCTATTTTTTATTTCCCTCACTCTTAAGTAGGCTCAGAATTCTAGTAGAAAGACTCTTAACAGAGGAGTCAAACTATGATGAGTTTGGTTCTAAAGACCTGGAAACTTGAAAGAGGCTGTAACACTCAGCGGGCACCTAACCTTTTTGGTTCCAATCTCTCTCACAGTTATACCTTTGGAGCAAGAGAATAATCCAAAACATTTTTGTCATGCTCTTATTCCTATGCTGCCCTTCTGTGATTTCTTTTCTTTTTATTTTATTCATCCATTAACCAGGTGAGCAACCCTTTTCATGGGTGACCTATGAGCAATAACTGGTTAAATTACTTGCTCAGTCATATAATACATACAAATTGTCTCCAGGGAAGTAAGAGCAGAGGCTATTAAATGGGTAAAGGGGCCTCCACAACAAAACAAGTCTAACAATCTGTTATGATACATTTTGAAAACATTCCACTATGCTTTACCAACAAATGCATACAGAAATTTAAGAACAAAGAGAAGAGACAGTTCAGACACTTTATGAAAACTGTACAAGTATGTTTTCTTCAAGAAATCTGTTTTCATCTGCATTAGCATCAGCTCTTCTGACAAATGCACGTCTCTTTGTACCGTCCATCTTTCAAAGGATTTTTTTGCAATTAAACCTTCCTAGACTACCGTTGCAACTTATATGCAAAATTAAGCCTCTTTACAGAAAAGAAAACAATTTCATTACATTATTCACTTATGTATTTATGGGCAAAATTAGTTAAAAAATGAATCTACTCTTTATCTACCTTACAGGAGAAGCTGTTGATTCCCTTTTAAATTGATATGTCATGGGCTCTGGGAAGATATGTCCACAGCAGTCCCTTATTTGAAAGATGCCATCCAAGAGAGTACACTAGCATCACAGCCAGACAATTCACAGTACAAAACCAAGAATTTTACAAGTTCTGCTATCACCAATGGAAGGTGCCGTTACCTAAAATAAACATACAGCTGAAGAACAAAAATCAGATACATGACTGAGACTGCACTGTGCCTTCAAAAGGCCTTGTGTGTAAAATAGAATCAACTCCTGCAATACAACAGGGAACTCGATACTATGAAATAACATCATGTGCTATTAATCCATTTACAATTAATAATTACATGCCTGAATAAAACAATTAATGTCTTTCTTTTCACTAGTCTGAATTAATGCATTTTATGGCTGCTACTTTAGACTATCTAATAAATTAGGGGTGACTGTTAGCTAAGAGTGATGCTGAAAATCTTGGATGCAAAGAATCTCTCATGGATATGCTACCTACTTCTTACCTGTAGATCCCAAACTACAATACTGTAGTCCTACAATCTGTCACCCTGATAAGCCAGGCTTTAGACCAAATCTAAGACATCAAACAATGTCTAAAAGCAGGTAGAAGCTGGGGATCAGGAATTCCAAACAGTGACTTCCCTTATGAAACACATGCACCTTTAACTGTTTGACACTGGCAGAAGCAACCACAAAAGGGATCACTTTCTCACTTTTACACAAAGCAAACCCCACAGCTTCACACAGTTAGTGATACAAAATCTTTATACAGGTTTGTTTTTATATAAAACTTAGTAATGCATATATCCATAAATATCTAACTTTACTAAAATATCAGTAACTCTAGCCAAGGTAGGAGCAAATCTAAGGGGGAAAAATCAGTACTATATACAAATGCAGATGACATGACATGCATCATAGGCTCATAGATTAGTACTAAGCTAACTGCCCTTGCGAGCCATTTTAAGCCTAGCCAATTATGCCTTGTGAGACTCGAACCCTGGACCTTGTGTTTCTAAGGCAAACACCTTAACCATTAAGCCACCCTCATGTGTAACATTTTATTCGTATCCTACACAGTGCCTTCTTTAGGCAGCAGATGACAAAGCTCAGATGAATCACAGGCTAAGTGCAGAAGACTGGCTGTGCATAATGCAGTTCGATGCAAGACCCTATGGTCCTCATCAGCAAGACTTCTGAAGTTTCATGGAGAACATGAAAAGAACGTAACACTAACTTTTAACAAACACACCCTAGCCTACATCTTGCTGCAACACCTTTTAAACACTGACGTGAATGAGTTAAGTAGTGGATACCCACCCTTAAAACAGGGGAAAAAATGGCTCCAAGGAGAATACTTTAAGCAACAACGTATGTGTGTGGAAGAGGTGACAGACAGACTGACAGAAGCAGGTTGTTGTTGTAAAACAGAGGCATGTGATGAATACAAAATAAAAAGCTCTAGATATAAAGACAACAATAAGAACTAAAAACAAACAATACAAGTAAGACTTACAGGCAACTTACAATCAAAGGCAAGGCATTTACTAGATTATTTGACAGATTACACATAACCCCTTTGTGTGACTGTAACAGCTTTTAAAGTGCTGATTTTGATCAATGCACACCACTCACTTTTCATGCCATCCAGGTCTGCACTTGCCAGGGTTTGTGCCTCAGATTCATCTGTGGGAATCTTCTGGTACATGGCCTCTTCTGCTCCTGTCATGCTTCCAATACGTCGTCGCTCATTCAAGTTATAACCCCGCAGAGCAGCTTGCGACTTGGAGAGTGGACTGACAGGACAACTTCCCTCTTCCACTGTGTCACCTCCTTCTCCTCTTGCAGATTCATCCCTGGCAAACAAAAATACATCCCATTTTTATCAGTAAGGGACAATTAGACTAGCCTGGCAACCCTTTCATTAAGTGGTGCCTTCAGTCAAATCTCAAAAAAAAAAAAAAAAAAAAAAAAGTCTAGTGCTGAAAAAATGTCATGATGTCACATACTATTTGTCATTCTTAAGGTACATGGAGGGATTAACAACTGCATCAAAATAACAGGGTGGGAATGTTTCTAGTCCTAGAAAGTTAAGAACTCTGCAAATTACTAGAAAGATTTCAGCAGATGTCTAAGTATTTGTCTTGGATTTATTTACATTTTCTGCAGCACTGTTCATCTATTTAGATCGCCCGTCACTTCACCAGTCCTTAAAGTGATGGGTACCCACCCCACAGTGATACTTACCCATGTATTTAACCCTCCTGCAGTGCTAACAATCATATCATTTTTGCACTAATACACAAATACAATCTAGCATTTATATCGGTTTTCCTGGGAGAAAAATATAAAACTACAGTAAATATATTTTTTCTTATAAAAAGTGAAGCTATAGTGACTTGGTAAATAATGCATTTTTATTTGAACAACACTGCTTTGCATTTATACAAAAGCAGGAAGTAATTGTGTGGTTAAACAACAGTAAAGAAAAGTTGACTGCAGTTTACAATCAATTACAAGTACACAAACAAGAGAGACAATTTGCAAGAAGCTGAAAAGCGTACAGAAATCAGTTTGTGGCTGGTAAACTAGGGCAGCTGATACACAGTGGAAGCACACGTCAAAAGTGCCTATTAAAAGTAGAGTAAAATTACATTTCTGATGAAATGTTCATTTCCAAAGAACAGGATACACAGGACCTACAGTCTAAGAAAGTCAGCAGGCCACAAGTTTACTACTAAGTGGCATATTAAAAGTTTGACCCTCTCATTTTTTTAAGTATATTATAATCGAACAGCTGAAAAGAGATGCAAGGGGCAGGGTCATTGAAGACCACCTATTGGTCAGGGAACTTCTATGGCAGCTTAGATTAAATGCCTTAGTATTCCCCGGTTTAAATAAAACCTGTTCAATTGCTTCCGTTCTTAATCTTAAAGAACTTGGAGCATTCAAAATGTTTTTTGATCATACACATACAGACAAATGTATTTACATATATATTTACTGGGTTTTTAAATTTACTATACATTTTTAGTTTCAATGTTTAACTGGCGTTTTAAATGTGGAATTGATACTTTTTATACACACACACACATATATATATATATATATATATATATATATATATATATATACACACACACACACACACACACACACACACACACATTTATTTATCTATGTTCTGGATAGGGTTATTTTTTCAGATAGGGTTCTTTAAACTTTTGGAAAAATTGTTATGGTCATGCGATTTAAATTGTGTATTTAAGTGGAGTGTTGTATACTTGGAGTATTTCTGATGAAGTCCCACAGTGGATGAAAGTGCTTAACTGTTGTCTACTGCTGGAGAGTTTTTTTTTACAATAGAATGCAGTGTGAGTTCACCTTGCAGTTTGCTTTCGTGGTTACTAGTGTTTGGTGGTGTTCAGTGGTTTTATTTGGCAGTTAGAGATGGCTGCCAATTGAAGTTTGATCGTAGGAAAACAGACTTCCTCTTTGAAAAGAGATGCAAAGAAAAGGACAGCCGACATGGGAGCTGAAAAAGGTCAACGTTCTCTTTGGAGGCCCAGAAGACAAATCTCTTCCACTTACTCTCATAGACTTTCTTGGTAGCTGGTTTCAGGGAAGCTAGCATAGTATCTCAGACAGGGGAAGCAAGCCTGGACCTTCTTACAATCACTAGAAATGGAGATAGCAAGCAGTCAAGTTTGAGGGAAATCAGATTGGGGTGAAAACCCTCTATCGGCTGAAAGAGGAGGTCCTATTTGGGTTCCAGTATCCATGGAAGATATTTTAGACAAGATCAGAGAAGAGGAATCAAATCTGACAAGGCCAGCAGGGGGCAATGAGGATTACCAAGGTCTTCAAACATTTTTCTTTCTGTAGAAATTTTGGGATCAAGGGTAGAGGAGGATAAGCGTAGAGGAGACGGTGGGGGGGGGACCAATTATAAAGCAGAGTGCACGCTCTAGGAAGCCTTGGAGGGGGGATCAGAGCATAGTAGTTGCTGCATTGTTATTCTGGGGGGATGCAAAAAGGTCACAGCAGGTTTGGCTCCACTGGCTGAAAATCAGATCTGCTACTGACTGGTTGAGGGACCACTCTTATAGGGTCAGTGTGGGTTGGCAGAGTTTGTCTGCCAGAACGCTGGATTTCTCTGGTATGTGAATTGCAAGTTGAAAGTGGTCCGAAGACCGTGCCCATTCCCAGACCCTCATGGCATCTTTGCACAATGAGTAAGAGTGGGTTCCTCCTTGCTTGCTGATGTACCACATCACTGACCTGTTGGTCTATGTGGATCACAATAGTTCCTAGATGGAAAACATCCTGAAAGGCTTGCAATGTGAGAAGGACTGCTCTCATGTCTAGAGCACTGCTATGCAATCTGGTCTCTATGTGTGACCACATGCCTTTGACCATATTTCCCTTGAAACCCCCCCCCCCCCAACTAGGAAGCATCCGTGGTCATCGTGGTTGAGGGGGAAGGAAGAA